>NC_029793.2:7490122-7513256 GCF_000816755.2 Arachis ipaensis | reverse complement strand
TACACCCAATAATTATTTATATATAAACATCATAATTTTTTAAAATTAAAACAAAGAACATAATTGGTTCTCAATAGACAATAGTTTCTTGTCATTTAACATTTTCTTGTTTTGCTACATCATATTAATTCACTATATGTCATGATCCAATGCTTTCTTCATCAAACAGAGAGAACAAAAGTAAGGATTTTGTTAGGTAGAGAATAGTTTTTGTGAATAATATGAAAAATACATTCTAAAATTGACCCAATAAAATAAAAATACACTATACCTCAAATTATTCACATAAATTTTAATATTAAGATAATCATTCGTACACCTAGTGAATTGAATATTCAATATATCTATTGTTTACATTGTTTAATATTTTCATTGGGTACATATACTTTTTCAAATTATAATAATTAATAAGTGAGAATAATGCAACGCATTAAACTATAAAATAACACATTTTTCCTTCACTAATCATGTACATGTGTTAACATGTTTGTTGGCGTTGACAGAATCTACCAAGTTTGGAGTTCATTGACCTCGCTCACAACAAACGCTTGATAGAGTGTCCAAATTTAGCAGGTGCTACGAATCTCAAATCAATATCACTCATTGGCTGTGAAAGCTTACAAGATGTTGATTCATCTATTTTCTCTCTCCCCAAGATTGAAGAACTACACGTGAGCTATTGCACATCGCTAAAGAGGCTTTGCAGTGACAATTGTTCTCCCTCTCTCCGTGGCTTGTGGGCCACTGGTTGCTCCAATTTGGAAGAGTTCTCAATCCCCATGATGGGTGATCATTCCAAAATCCAGTTATGTTTACCATCAACGGCTTTGAATGAAGTGCCGTCCACTATTATGCATCTCAAAAATCTTGACGACTTCGGTTTTAACATCAGCTATTCTCTTGAGAAACTTCCTCTAAACTGTGCCCAAACAATTCTACTTATGGATCCAATAAAACATGAAGACAACACATGCATCATCTTAAGTAGAATATTGCCCACCCCTGCCTTCTTGTCTCTCAAGCAATTAGCTTTCTACAAATGTAAGAGCTTGTCTGAACTCCCAGACAACATTCATCTCTTACAATCATTAAAAGTATTAGCATTGGATGGTTGTCATGTCATTAAAAGTTTGCCAAAAAGCATTAAGAATCTTGAACAGCTCATAGAACTTTGGATCGCTAATTGTGAAATGCTTCAATACATACCTCCACTTCCCCCATCTATTATATACTTTGTTGCAGTGAACTGCAAATCCTTGGAGACAGTCTCAAATTTAACCAGTGAACCACCCAGAAAACACTATACATGGTTTAGATTTCATAACTGCACAAAGTTGGCTGATCATGCATACGAAGCAGTTTTGAAAGACTTGGAATCCAGGATAGAACTTGTGGCAAATAATGATGGATATCTGCATAATGAAGCAAATAGTGGTAATATATTCTTCTACTACTATTTACCAAGTAAAGAGAACATAATCAATGAGTGGTTCCCTGACTACTACTCTAGAGAAGCTTCGATCATTGTTGAAGTTCCTCCAGATCACAAGATTTCTTCTTGTCTTGTTGGCTGCATTTTGATTTCTCAATACCAATCTTTCAACCTTGGCGACAAAAAAGTGATATTTGGATGGGAATGCTACCTGGGAAAGGGTTGCAACGAGTGGGAATGGATCACAACTTCTGGCAATAGAGCACTGTTGACCAGCTATGTTCCCGATGATGTGATTCAATTGGAAATGGTATCAGATCATAAGGTAGTATGGTATGATGGAGAGCGTTCAAACAAGATAACGGAAGCAATCAAAAAGAGAAGAAAAGGCACCACTTGTAATACTATCCTTAAATTTGAGTTCTATGCTCATACAGAAGATAATGAAGAAGTAGTGATAAAGGGGTGTGGGATCCGTTGGATGCATGTCCATGTCAATCATGAACGAGGGATTAGTCCAGATGCCACTCATGAGGGCTATGAATCTCATGACTTGGAGTTGGAGGACCTTGAGGTAATGCTTCTAATACTAATCTCAAATTATTGTTGTATTGTGAATTGTTTAGTCTAGAGATCCACAACAAAAATTAAATCATTCAAAACTGATTTTAAATATATATATATATATAATGGTTGTGAACGAAAACAGAGAGTTGATGAATTATCTACGTGCTTGAATTTTCTCTTTGTTTCTTCTGCACAACCTAGCTATAAATGTTAACAAAGCTTCTTTGCTTCAATTTTATACTTGCACCACTTTTTAATATACATCTGATCCTTTTTAATATCGAAGTAAGTTAAAGGATTTGATTTTGATCTTGAATCATAGAAACGTTTAGTATGCTCTTTACTAATTATAAATGGACATCTTAACATTTGTTATTGCATAGCAAGTGTTTCACTTTTTCAATAAATTTAAATCACACAAATGATAATGATGATTTAGTAATGATATAAAAAAAACTTTAGACCTCCAAAACATCAAAGCTACCAAACTAATACATCACTTTGCAAAAATTAACTATTTATGCATAGACAAAAATTTGAAATGAAACATTTTTGTATATTAATATTTATGTTCATGATGTGTTGTCAATTTTATACCACAATATGTTGTTTAATTTGATATCATCCTTGTTTGTGTGGTTAATTATCATATCATAGTAATAATGTATCAAATGTGGGGGATCATAAGGAATTATATTGTTGTCGCAGAGTGAGACTGTCAGAAAACAGAGAATCGGAAAAAGAGTGCATTTACATTGTGGTTCCAAAGATTACTGGTAAGTTGCCTTATTATATTAGCTAAGCTTTTGATTATACTTGATGAAATTACTATTTCTTAAACAGCTTACTTTTCATATTATAATTAAGTTTGTTTTACTATATGGTCTGGTATTATATGAATACATATATTGTTTAACTCATTTTTAATGTATATTTTTTATATTTTAATATATATTTTATACTACTAATTAATTTTAAAGACTATTTTTGGTGTATATTTAGTATGGTCGATAATTTTATATTTGTCAATTTTATAACAGTGATGGAGAACAGAGACCGAAAAAAAGATATAAAGAAAGAATACTCCAAGAATAGTGCAATATTTTCCTGTTAAATTAAGGTACAATATCTTTTCTTTTAATTATTGTAAATTTGTATGTATTTTCTATCTGCTTTGTTTCTTTTAACTGATCATTGTTTTTGTAACTTAAAAAAAATAATAAAGAAAGGAAAAGAAAGAAAGTATAGCAGTGGATGCAAAATGCAAAGTCTCGTACGTGGCTTGGCTCATATATATGTGTTTCTTTCTTTTAAGTTTTAACCTTTTTGTCCGGTTCTAACAGAGCGAGAAGAACATATCATATGAAAATTCGAAGAGGAAAGCTTCATTTGGGAACACCTAAACTTCCTTCAGTTCATTATTGTTGTAATAGTCGTCTATTTGGTCTTTTTATAGCACACTTTCTCTAAGAATACACCATTATTTATTTTTGTTCAATTTATTGTTGTTCAATTTTCCTGTCAACTCGGCAGTGCAGTTTAATTTAATTTGCATATTGTTTTTGGCACTTTCATGTTCGGTTTTATACTCATAATAAGATATTATCTATAAGTCTCACACCAATCTCACACCATTAAAATCATTATTAATGGCTATTTGATGACTACAAATTACAAAAGTTGCTATCCCTAGCATTCCTCATGATAAAAAATGTCATGTTGACACTATTTAACAATTATTTAACGTAAATATCACATAAAATTATGATCAAATTAATGTTTATTAGTAATTTATTATGATATTCTATTCAATAAAACAGTGTCAAAATATAGTATAAGAAGTATTATTAAAAACTAATTTAGAGTATTATTCTTATTAAAATATTGCTCTTATTAATAGAATAACAATTTAATAAAAAGTTTCCAACTTTTCATGAGCTTTGTAGTTAAATATTTTTTAGTCAAAGATACCCCATATCTTTTTTTTCGATAATTACACTGGCAAACATAAAGATTACAATAACATCTTAGGTGCAGGTTTAATTTAGTAATTACAAGAGAAAGTGAGGTCGACCCAAAAGAGTACAATAACATCTTAGGTGCAGGTTTAATTTAGTAAGTAAAAATTACAAAACATAAAGATTCTAAGCTAAGACGCCCAACTGATTTGAGAGAGTCAATAACTTCTTAGCTATGATTTTATTTTTATCCACTGCTATGAATCTTTTTTCTGACTTGTATCTTTGTTATACTCCAATAAGCCTTAACACCTCTTGTTCCATCATAGGTAAGTGAGCATCCTCGCTAAATATTTTACTGATTCTAGAATTTTGAGACACCACACAATGGCATAAAATGAAGTGCATCATACCATACCTCTTTATAAGACTTCAGACACTATACTTTCATCCAAGATTGAAAGCAGTGGACTGCATTTCCAGGCCATGACCATTACAACTTTCTTCTTTGTAGTGCTACTCCCCACAAGCTCCACGCTATAGGACAAGAGAAGAACATAAGGTGATACACGGTTTCCGAGCAACTCCACAAAGTACACAGCTCTCCATCTCCTTCGAGAATAAACCACTTGCTAAGTTTTTCTTTAGTGTTTGATCAGTTTTTCCTGTAAAACAAACCAAACCAGCATTTCTACATGGGGTGGCACTAAGTTCCTATGTGGAATACTCCTTTGTGTTGTTTCTATGAGGAACTTCACTGTAAACTCTCCTGACCCTTCGTATCTCTACTTTATTTCATCCTCCTTGTTGGGATAGATTCCAACCCTCCTCAAGATGAACAAAATCTCCTCTAGGCTTTCCTCTTCTCACACCCTCAGATCGCACCTCCAATTCAAGCTCCACCTCCATTCAAACCCATTCCACATTCCACAATCACTAATAGTGCGGTCTTTGCGTCTGGATAAAGCATAAAGCCTCGGAAACATATCCTTTAGTTTACCTTCTTTAACCCCTGTGCTATGCCAAAATTGTGTTCTCGTTCTACTATCTACTATGATTTTCTTCCCTTGCTGAAATTGGGATGGCATTGCCTCCTGATCTCTATATATCAATGTTGGCAATAAGTGATCAAACATCTCTGTTGAAAACTCAATTTTGATCCATTAGTGGCTGCTCCCCTGAAATATTATTACATGAGCAAGTAATTCTTTTACACAGGACACAATACTCTTTATCGAAATGCCACCACCATTTGAACAGCAATGTGTCATTCTCTAAAATTATGTCACCGACGCCTACCAAAGATACCGTATATTGAGTAATTAAAAATTTAAAATCATAGATAGATGGAAATCGTATTGTGTGATTTTAGTGTCGGTAGTACCATGGCCATGCTTGGTCACAATCGACAATGTTGTTTTCATGGTTTATGGCAGAGATAATAAAGCAAAAGGTATAGAGTAGACTCACACACTGAATTTTAAAACAACTAACCAAATCTATGATGGGGACACTTCATCAAAAATGGATAGTCATGTCATGTGCATCTTACCCCTTAATTTTTCCTAACTATCCAGTTTCTTAATCTCTATAATTAATTTGGATAATTATACATGCATTATTGTTGATGACTTTCTTAGTGAGGCTAACGCCAACGTTGGCAAAATTTGTTATTTCTTGCCAATTAGAGGCAGTAAAGTTGATGATGACTTGTTCCATAATGGATCTTCACAAAATTCCATCAGCATTCAACTGCCACTAAGTTCCAATTTCTTTGTTTTCATTTTCTACTTGGCTCCTGATGATGATGACCAGAATTCAAATCTGGAAGTTAAGTTCTTTGCTCGGCTACCAAACAAGGAGGAAGTGGTGATAAAAGAGTGTGGCATCCGTTGGACATACACAAACATGGAGAAGAAATCAAGAGGGAGCAGCTTCAAGAGAAACAGGGGTGTTTTTGAGTTAGAAGCCATTGCATCTCCAAATGAAGAAAAGGGGTTCGAATCTGATGATGAAGGGGAAGAACTAGTTCCTCCAGCAAAGAAATTTAAGCATAGCTTAATGGAAGTTGAATCAGTAGAAAACTTGAGGTAATCTTTTCTTTAATTAATTAATTGGTTACTATATATAACTGAGTGGTAAACAAATAAGTTTAATTTAATTTATGCATGCTTTAGCCAAGATATGCTAATAATATTTTCCTCTTTAAACAAAAAAAATGATCTGAAGAAAAAAGCTTGAACAACTTTTGCACATTCAATTTGATGGAGGCTCTCTTATTAGCGCAGAGATCAAATTGGGGTACAATGTGTAGTCCATTTACAAAATCCCCTTCTACCTAACCCTAGCCGCCATTAGTCCTTCTCCTATTACACCCACGGCAGAGGAAAACCAAAAAAAGAAGGAAAGAAAAACCTAAGGAAGAAGGGAAGAACGAAGAGGGAGAAGGTGAAGGGAGATGACGACGCCGGCGGGGTTGGGTGCCGCCGTCGCCGTTGCTGTTAGGCCAGAAGAGAGGGAAGGGAAGCGTGGGGTTGAGGGGGAGGAGCTGCCTCGCGTCTTGCCGTCGCCACCGCCGTCGCCATCATTGCGAATCGCCGCCGTCGTGCCCGCAAGTGTGGAGGAAGCCCGTTGCTTGCCAGCTTCGTCGGATCTCTGTCATCGAACCCGTCCTTGCCGCCGCCATTGGAGTCACGAACGGAGGAGGGAGAAGAGGCGCGAAAGGGAGTGTTGCGGTGTTGCCGTGGTCGTCGAGTGGCTGGGCTCGCCGTCGTCGCGTTTGGGTGGCTGTTGCGCCGCCGTCCGTTGCTGCCTTGTCGCCACTGAAGCTTCGCGTTGCCGTTCTGACCGCCGGTAACCATCGGTGGAACCCCGTCTTTTCGGGTCGAATTCCGAGTCTTGCATGCTGAATTCAATGGTTGTTGCTTGCGACATCAAACTGCTGCGTCATCACCGGAGCTGTTGCCGCTCCGTGTTCTCGGTTAATCGTAAGTCCGGTAAGCTGTCCCTTGTTCCGAACTTTGTTAGTCACTATTCTGTTATATGTTACTAAGATTCTTGCGACGTGAATGCCTTAGGATTGGGCTCCTGTTATTGTATGTTACAATTCAAGCTGTTTCGGTTGTTGCGGAAGTGGATAAAGCTGAGGTTACGGTTGCTGCTGTCGCTGAGGAAGAAGAGGTTTTTGACGCGTTTTGGTTTTGCGAGTTTGGACTTTGAGGTAGGGGTGCTTTTTCTTAAACTTGTTTTACTTTCTAGAGTTGTTATAAATCGATATTAATGCGTAAATTACTTTTTGTGATTTCGTAAATCTTATAGATTGATTTGAGTTGCTTTAGATGAATGAGATTATTAGTTCGATTGATTGACGGATCAATTGAGAAAGTTGAAACTTCTGATTAGTTGACTGATGTTAAAGTGGTTTTTCTTGAGTTATTGAAAGAGATTTAATATTGGCATTTAGTTTAATTTTGGAAACGATTTGATTTTAGAAAAGATTTAATATTGAAATTTGGATTTGATACTAAGCCTGATTTGATATCAGAATTTGATTTTAAAACAAATTTGGAAAGGACTTGATATTTGAAAACGGTTTGTTTATTGAGAATGATTTGCTATTTTGAAAATGATTCGAAAGGAGTTTAAGGAATGGTTTGGTTTGAAACTGTTTGAGAAGACCGAGAATTCTTAATTATTGATTGATGCTATCGATTGCAGTTGGTTTAAATTGCGATTTATAGGATTGGTTGTTTGAATTCTGGATTTTGTAATTTCCTTGGGTTGAGTGTTGTTATGGAAGTGATTTGAATGATTAACAGGCATTTGGTTTGATTTGGTTGGGACCCGAAAAGGGTGACAGAGTCTAAGTTTTAGAGGAGATGCTGCCGAAATTTTAAGTTTTATTTGAAGTAATTCCTTAAAAAGATTTGCTTTTAAACATTATACGTTTTAATATTGATTTATTTATCAAAGAAAGAATTATGTTTTGAATTGAGATTGTTAATGGACGGGACAGAAAGAAGGATGATGAGGATTGATGAGGATTTTCTTTGAAATATGATTTTTGAATGAATTTGGAAATGAGATTTGGATTGATGAATGATTATGTTGAGAATGATGAGATATGATCTTTGAATTATTCATATGGCTTATGAATTTGAAATATCTGAGATACGAGGTTTCCTGGATTAAGTGTCGTGGCTTGCCACCACGTGTACCAGATTGAAAACTCGATATTCTGTTGACCCTACGACGTAAGTGTGACCGGGTACTATATAAATTCTCGGGAATGTTACCCCCATTGACCAATATTGATTATTTGAGAAAAAGCTATGCATAGACTCTTGGGAATGCACGTCAGGGGACAGTCTAAGGACAATTCAGACTTGTCGGGTTGGCTAGATAACCGACAGATGAGCCTCATCAGCCATAGGACAGACATGCATCATATGTATTTGTATACTTTGCTTGGGTTTGAACTTGTTTTGGTTTGCCTAATTGCTAAACTATTTGTAACTGCTACTTGAACTATTTGCTGTAACTGCTGCCTACTTGTACTTTCTTTGTCTGTCTTGCCTGTGCTTGTCCTGGCGTGTTGCATTTGAGAATGAACATTGGTGCTGAGTTAATGATTGTGTTGTTTGATTGCGTGGTTAGTTTTTGATTGAGATTCTCTTATAAGAAAAGAAAGGTTTCAGATTTTTGAAAAATTAGACATTGTTTCTTCGAAAAGGTTTTGAACGACTACCTATTGGTTTTTAAAAGATTCATAAGGCAATGATAATCACTGAACTTGAAAACAGTTTTTTTGTAACACCCTCACTATCAGAAGTCACGCTTCCGGCTGCGCTACTCTGATAGCAAGAAGTATTACGACTACTTTACATACTAAATATTAAAATAGGAGCTTGTGACTCAACACCGTATCGCTAATCACTTTATAAACCGGAAATCAATGTTATGAAAATTGGTTCAAACCGGCCGGTTGAACCGGTCGAACCGTGAACCGATAAGAAAAACGGTTCCGACAAATAGCATAACCGCTCATTTCAAAAACCGAAATTGGACCGTTGGACCGGTCGGGAACCGGTCGATCGGACCGAACCGGGACTCGACCGGTTTTCACATTTCAACTCACCGTTTTGAATTTTAAATAAAAAAAAGAAAATTGAAAAAAATAAAAAGAGCGTCACCAACACCAAGTCACTGTCTCCCTCTCTGTCTCCCACTCATCTTCCCTCTGCATCCCTCTCTCAAAAGAAAAAACCCTAGCCTCCATCGCTACTCTCTTCTTCAAGCTATCACTGCTGCCGTCCTACCGCCGCCGTCGAATCTGGTTTAGCTGTCGCCCCACTGCTTTAGCGTTTCTCCGCTCGTCCCAGCCGTCGTGTCGCATCGCATCGCATCGCATATGCTCGAAGCCGCCGTCCCACTGCAACTCGTCTCGTGTCGTTTCTCCGTGGAGTAGCCGCTGTTCTGCCGCGTCGGTTCTGGTCCACCGCGCTCCAGCCCTCCTCTGCTCCAGATCTGCCGTGCTCCACCCTCCTCTGTTCCAGTTCCGCCGCGTTCCACCCTCCACGGCTCCAGTTACGCGACGATCTAGCCACCCCTTCTCCAGTTCCGCGACGGTCCAACCACTCCTTCTCCAGTTCCTCAACGGTCCAGCCACCTCTTCTCCAAGAACCCTATGTCTATACCTTCATCATATAACTGTTTCAATTTAGAAGATTCATATGCTTCACCCTTTTACTTCTGTTATGTTGTTGCTCTGTTTACTTTAATATTTTTGGTTTTATAGTGATTTTTTGTTATTGAACTTGTTAAGTTGATAATTTGCTAAATTATTGGGCTGCTGTTGTCTTAATTTGTTAAATTGTTGGGTTGCTGTGGCTGAATTTGTTGGATTTTTCTATTCAAGTTTTGTTGTTTGTTTCATATACCTATTATTGTTCTTCAGATTATTGGGTTGCTGTGTTTTTTTTTTAAATTGTTAATTTGTTGATTTTTTAAATTGTTATTGTGATTCTTGGGATATAGATTGCTTTTGTTTTTTGTTATTAGGTTGTTGGTTTTTCTATTCCAATCTTGCTCTTGTTAATTCATTAAATTATTGTTATTGTGATTCTTGCTGTTGAGATTGTTCTTGCTAGTGAGTATATTAATTTGGATTTGTTGAAATTTGTTAGACTATAACTATATTTGGTGTGTTTATAATAGAGGAATAGAGAAAGGGGCAGCTATCATTGTTTGATTTGTTTCATTGATTGTTGTTTCAATTCTCCCTCTTTTCTGTTGTAAGAAGCTCACCCTCTCACTAATTCAATCTTCCTTCCTAATGGTTGTGAATTTGCTTATTTTATTGATGGTTTAATTATTCACAATATACCTTATACTTTTTCTAATTCAATATAATTGTTGAGTTTGCCTACATGGTTATATGATATCAGTTTATTTATATTTATTATAAAACGTTTTTTTCAGTTCAACCACAGTCGAATCGGTTGAACCTATAAACCAGTGAACCAGTAGTTAGAATGGTTCGATGACCGGTTTGGTTTTCAGAACCTTGCCGGAAATACATACTTCATCTAAAATAAACAAGCAGGCATAGATTCATATACAAGACTTCTTACATAATATATAATATATATATATATATATATATATATATATAAAACATACAACTCCTATCCCTCTTACAAAATTGTAATAACAAAGACGATGGAAGAAAATAATCTAATTAATACAACAACATATAAACCAAACGCAGTATAACTCTTCTTAGTGCTTCTTCATTCGGTTCCTGAAAAGTAAAGCTGTAGGGGGTGAGAACCTAACCACACGGTCTCACCATGGAGTTTCAAAGTTGTCATAAGAAAATATTTAATAGGAAAACTGTTTTCAAGCTCAGTGATTATCATTGCCTTATGAATCTTTTAAAAAACCAATAGGTAATCGTTCAAAACATTTTCAAAGAAACAATGTTTAATCTTTCAGAAATCCTTATTTCCAAAATCGTTTCATTTATATTACTAAGTAAATTCTACAACTAAAAAAATCCACCTTTCTTAATAATCAAGTAAATGACATTCCAAACCGGTTTTTATCCGCAACCACACACCACTCATGCAATCAAGCACCCAATAATTAAGTCAAATAAACCATTACATTCATAAGACAAATATAATCCCAGAAGTAAATCTCTTTGCATCGATATCTATTTATCACAACTCTGTAATATAAAATAGATTTTAAGAAAACCCCTACCTCAAAGAATCAAACTCGCAGCGATTTTAACGCAATAAACCCTCTTTTCACCTTATTCTGCAGCAGCTACATCATGATTTGTATTCCAAGCACTCTCTGCTAACGGAGAAGAACGGTAAGCAAAAGTAATAACCGCAAACACCGCAGCTCTAGGTAACAGACAGAATAAACACAACCAAGCAAGGCAAGGAGGAACATTACGCACTAATAAAACAGAGTCGAAATGGAGTATTATGGCAAGATAAGGTACAATAGAATTTGTCTTACTAGAAAAGAAACAAGAGAATGGGAACGGAGAAGCTATAGCTTTGACAACATTTCCTTTCAACAATCAGAACGGCGAATAAGGGCACAACCGAGCAGAAATGGCAAGCCAATGACGATGGTAGCATTAATCTGAGTGATTAAGGCAGCAAAGACACCAACAATAATTAAAACGATGGAATAGAATGAAAGTGGAACAGGGTTCAAGAAAGCAAGAAACAGGGTTACCGGTGAATCTGGCCCGGAAGGCAGCAACGTAGGCAAGGCTTACCCTCGGCGGTGAGAAGCGGTGGTGGCAACTCTGGTGATGACAAGGCGCGGTGGTGGCTTTCGACAGCCAGAACGGCGGCGGTTCACGACGGTGACACAGCTCTGACGGCGAGACAGTCTCCCTTTCCCGTCGCGTTCTGACCCTTCACCTATAGCTCAGTTCGGTGACGGAGCAGATCCACGGCGCGATGATGGCATGGCGGTGACGGCTTGACTCACGGCGGTGCAGGCAATATGAGTTCGCAGCAATAGCTTCCTCGACGGTCAGTTCTCCAGCGCGACAGCAACAACGCGAAGGGCTTCTCTCTCCTCGCGTTCGTCTCTCTCTCTTCTCCATCATTGGCGACAATTACAGCGGCTGGCGACGAGATGAGACTGAACAGTGGCGGCTGGGCGCGGCAGATCCCTTCCCTCGGCTGCGACGCGGGTAACGGCGGTAGCTTCCCTTTCTTTTCTTCCCTTGCTCGTGTCCTCTTTTCTCTCTTCGGCTAGGCTTCTCCGCGCGGCTCCCTCTCTCCTTTGACGGTGACACAACGGCACGGCGGCAGTGATGCCCGCCGGTGCCGTCTTCCTCTCTTCCCTCTTCCCCGTTTCTCCTTCTTCCTCAACGCCCTCTGCTCTCTTCTCTTTTCTTTTTTCCTGTTTCTTTCCTTATTTTTTTTCTGAAGGGGATGGGGTTGGGTCAAGGGAATGGTGGCGTGGAGTGGCGGTGAGGTGGGGTTAGGTTAGGTTAAAAGTAGGATAGTAAATTAGGGTTTCTAATTGGGAATTTTAGGAAATTCTAATTTAATTATCTAAACTTGATTTAATTAACTTTAATTAAATAATTTTTAAAATTAAAGTCTTTAATGAACAAATAAATTAAAATCAATTTAGAATAAGACTTTTCAAAAGTTTTGGGTCTTACATTTTTTATGACAACTTTAAAGCTCCGTGAGACTGTGTGGTTAGGTTCTCACCCCCTACAGCTTTACTTTTTCAGAGACCGGATGAAGAAGTATTAAGAAGAGTCAAACTGCGTTTGGTTTTATATGTTGTTGTATTAATTGGATTATTTTTTTCCCTCATCTTTGTTATCACAAGTTTGTAAGAGGGATAGGAGTTGCATATTTTATACGTATATTATATTATAAGATATTATGTAAGGAGTCTTGTACATGAATTTATGCCTGCTTGTATTTTTCTTAAGATAAAGTATTTATTCTCCGATTTTCAAAGAACGCAGCGATACAGTGTCGATTCACAGGTTCCCATTTTAATATTTCAATATGTAAAGTAGTCGTAATACTTCTTGCAATTAGAATGGCGCAGCCGGAAGCGTGACATTCTGGTAGTGAGGGTGTTACACTAATACTATTAGTCCATTTTAATTTGATAGTGTGCTCTTCGATTCCATTTTGTTGAGCAGCTTGATTTTAGTCTTAGAAGGTAGTAGATCTAACTCAAATTCATGCCCTTAAATAATATGGCAAATCTATTCTCTCTCATAGCAAAAATGTACCTGTAATTTGTGTCCTATAATCAACTTTTTACCGACAATCTATTATTTAGTTTCCAACTAAAAAAAATGGTGAGAATGTCCTTAGTTTTTCGATAACCTACCGAGCACATTGAAAGAGGGATACTACTATATACACTGTAGTGAGGTTCCCGTATATTTTCATCATTTTGGACCCACACGAAAAAGAAAGAAGAAGCACAATAGCAGATGCACCGAAAGTAAGATGTTTTTTTCTCAACTGTGTCGCGAAGTTGCAAGGAAAGCCTCTTGTTTACTTGGTTGACTTCAGTCAAAGAAAGTAGAAACGCGGATCCACGAAAGTAAGATCTGTTAACACTTTCCTTTTGTTTTTCCCTTCATTCCCTTCACTTCAAATAATGAGATCACAACTTGTTGGGAAAACTCAACACAACTCATCATGGCCATATAGAGAGAACTGATTTACCATAACTTAACATACACATCATGCCACTTTCCGGTGCTTCTTCTTCTTATTCTCAAGCATCTGTCACTCATCAATACGATGTCTTTATCAGCTTCAGAGGTGAGGACACGCGTAACGGCTTCACCAGCCATCTTCATTCTGCTCTCCGCAGAAATCAGATCGAGACGTTCATAGATTACAGAATCCAGAAAGGAGGGGCCATCTGGAACGAACTTGTTGAGGCCATCAGAGACTCAAACTTGTTTCTTGTTATCTTCTCTGAGAATTATGCTTCCTCAAAGTGGTGCTTGAGAGAGCTCGCGGAGATCATTGAATGTAAGAAGGAGAATGAAAATGTGATTGTGATTCCAGTGTTCTACAGAATAGAACCCACACATGTTCGCAAGCAGAGCGGAACTTACCACACAGCATTCGCTGAGCACGAGAGATCTTTGGAGCGTAGCGTTGTGCAGCAATGGAGGACTGCACTCTTTGAAGCTTCCAATCTTTCTGGCTTCCATTGCGATCATCACAGGTAAAGGGCCCCCATCCTTCTTAAGTTTTAACAACTAACATATTCCGAGTTTAACAGAATTGCAAGTCATCTTGAGTAAGATTGTCATAATTCATAAGCCGATAAGGGCACTATTATTTTATTTAGGTAGAAACTCACCTACAACCACTTCATATTCATACGAAGTTGTTTTTAGATAGATGACATATGTTACTATTTGATTTAAAAAAATTGATTTATTTTATACAAATAATTTTATTAAAAAACCAATTGATATAGTTATAATGTTAAATTTTTTATCGTATTTTATTTTAAAAACAAATTGACTAATTTAAATTGAGAAATTGTAGTTAATTATTTATTATATAATTTTTTTTAACTAAAATTATAATTAAAAATTATTAAAAAAATAAAATTATCTAGTATATTGGACCAGCTCAATGTTAATAAGATTTTTTATTTCTATTATAAAATATAAAAAAATTTAATTCTAAAAAAAAATCATGTTATTTTTTAAGATTTAATTTTTTTTAATGTGTTTTCATAAAATTTGCACAAAATTCACTTATCACATTAACTAAACTTATTTATTTACGTAAAGTTTGTTTATGAACTCAGCAAACTTGTTTACGTTTTAATACGATTTGAATTGTATTAATATATTTTTATTTTTTAATCAATTTAATTTTATTTAAATAATTAGAATTTTAAATTATAAAATTTATATTAGTTTATAATTTAAAATTTAAATAGATATAATTTAAATTAATAATTTATAAAATTATATGTATTTGTATTATTGTACTCACATGATTAATTTAAAATTTTTTAAATTTAAATAAACATATTCATATTATTTTAAATAAGTATGTGCTTTTAATTTGAAAATAATACGAATGTATTTAAATAAAAAAATTAACTGAAAACTTTTTTGTATGCAATAAATAAAATTAGAATTATTAGGAAATTTGGTTTCATCACATTATGAAATTGACTATGTCATATTTAGTATTATTCAATGTATTTGTTGTGAATTCAAATTGGTTAAGTTTTTTAATGTAGTTTCTAGCTAGTTTTTCTTGTGATCACAAAACTCTCTTAAACTCATATAAATATAATACTAATTTCTTAGTTACAACTTATGTGAGTAAAGGATTATGTTTATGTGAAACTTGTATAATAACCACATAAATCGCATTTGTCTATTTCTAATTTTTATTCAATTTATGGTATTTATAATTAGTAGCTTCATTTATAACTTCATTCTCAAGTGCATTGTAAATTAACATATCATTTCAATAGTGATTAAGTATCTAAGCATTAAAATTGATTATAAACATATATGACTCATAACACCATTCATTGAATAACATTAATTCATAACATATCAATTCACATAATGGGCTTATCAATGTTCTAGCCAGTAAATTTAGATCATAATGAAATAAAATGAAATAGAGATCATAATTAAAATTGAGAGAAAGTACATGATTGTAGTTGACAAGAGTTTGGCTCTAAGTTGCTAACTTGCTATATTGATGCTTCCATTGCTTTCAGTCAGAAACTCTAAATCAACCAATCAAATATGTTTGTGTATTTTTTTGGTTCTTTCTCTTTTTTCTCACTTGCTTTCTTCTGTGCGACTCCTTTATACTCAAATGATAAGCACATTGGTCATAAAGCTCTATTTTTTATTTGGTTGTCATTCTTTCCATTTTTAACAAAAAAATATTTTAAAGATAGGCTGATTGAAAGAATGATGAGATTTTTCATGAAGGATAAACAACCATGATAAAATAAGTTGGTAAAAAATAGCATGGAGAGAAAGTATATTTTCAGTTTTTTTTTGGCTTTCTTATACCTAAAAATAAGAAAAGAAATTAAAGTAATGGAATAAAAATATATAAAATAAAATTAAAAACAAGTGCTTTATTAAAAATTCTTTAAAATTAAAACAATTATTTGTAGTAAACATGATGAAAAAATTAACTCTTGTTGAAAAGTTATCATCCTGCCTTGTACATAAAATATAATGATTTTACATTGAAATCAGTTATAATTTAAGATATATTCCAGATACTATTAGGAACTATGTGTATCTATTTTTACTTTTAAGTGGGGCTATTTTTCTTTTTAAATAAAATAAATTATAGTTTTAAATCATAATACACAATTTTATAGTTTTAAATATTTAGTTATGTTTTCACCGATGCTAACAGTAAAATAACAATGTATTTATTGTTTTATTTCTAATGTAATCTTTACTTGCCATGCTAGGCAAGAAGCTGAGTTGATCGATGAGATTGTGAAAGCAATTTTTCCAAATCTAAATAGCAATTGCTATAGAGATGAACTCAAAAGCCCTTTTATTTGTAACAGAAACTATACTTCTGTTAAATCCTTATTGAAATTCAAGTCAGAGAAAGTTCTTGTGATTGGAATTTGGGGTATGGCCGGTATTGGCAAAACAACTATTGCTACTACTCTTTTTCATGAGTGCTCCTCAGAATACGAAGACCATTGTTTCTTAGCCTTTTCAAAAAATTTAGAAGGAAAAGGTCTTAATCACATATGCGCTAAACTTCTTTCGCAATTGTTAAATCAAGATCTTCGTATCAATAATATTCGAGTAATACACTCTAGTATTATCCGTAAACTCAAGCATAGGAAGGTTTTTGTTGTGCTGGATGATGTGACTAATTCACAAATTGCAGCTGATTTGATTCAACTGTTTCGTAATTGTTTGAGTTATGGTAGTAGAATCATTTTGACAACAAGGGATAGAAATGTGCTTACAAGTGGAGGAGTCGAAGAAATCCATGAAGTGAAGGAAATGAATTTTGAGGACTCTCTTAAACTTTTTAGCCATAATGCCTTTAATGATTCTCATCCTAAAGAGGATTATTATGAGCTATCAACAAGAGTCGTAGCAGATTATGCCAAAGGAATACCATTAGCATTAAAAATTTTGGGATCATTTCTTCGGACCAAAGAAAAAAGTGAATGGGATAGTGCATTGAGAAAATTACGAAAGTATCCCAATGCAGATATTCAGCAAGTGTTGAGATTGAGTTATAATGCATTAGATGATGATGAAAAAAACATCCTGTTAGATATTGCGTGCTTTTTTTACGAGCATGAAATGGAGATGGTAACAAAAATATTAAATTCTTGTGGTTTCTTTGCAGACATAGGGATAAAAAGCCTATTGGACAAATCTCTTGTAAGTATTTATTCAAATGGTAGTTGTAAATACATAAAAATGCATAGCTTGATACAGGAAATGTGTTGGAAAATCATTCATGAAGAATATAGCAAAAATGGTGGTCAACAAACAAGACTGTGGAATACCGAAGAAGTCTGCAATATATTCCAGGATGAAAGAGTAAGGGAATCATGCTTTAATGGCTTGGTCTTCAAAAAGAGTGTATGTATATATCAAAATATTGCTCACAGCAACATAATACTAACATTGTATTGCAATGCTCATCAATTTTGCAGGATATTCATGGAGTTGAAAGTATGATTGTGGATATGAATGAAATTACAATAGATCCACGTATAATTATCATTGCATTAAGGAAGATGCCAAAGTTAAGGTTACTTGCTTTAAGAGGAAATATTAACATGGATCTTGAATGGAACAGAGTGCTTATAGAGGGTTTTCAATTTCCTAATGACTTAAGGTATATTGAGTGGGATAAATGTCCACTTAAGATTGTGCCATCTATTTGTTGGCCTCAAAAACTTGTTCAGCTTTCCATGCAAGGTAGCAATATTGAAAAACTTTGGGATACAGCACAGGTAGGATCATGATTATATTTCTCTTTATACTTTTTTAATACTTTAGTTAGATACTAAAATAAAAAGACTGATATATTATAGAAATTAGTTAGTATAAAAAACAAAATTTTGAAAGAATAAAAAATAGGGTAGTTTTGATAAAAGTAATATTAATTATGGAACAGTTATTTCAAGATTTATAATTTATAAACTTACTTTAGGTAAGATTAATTTATTTCTATATATTGTAAAATATTTTTGCGTCCTAATTATTTCTTAAAAAGTCATATTTTCATCATTTAATCAAGAAATTTTTTTTTATATAAACTTTTGTGAGAATAAAATATCACACTAAAATATTTCAGAACATTGAGAGCAAACTTTTATTTAAAAAAATAACTATAATATCACAGAATAATTAAACAAATTTTGATGAGAGAACAAAGAATATTTTATAAGAAGAAAATGATAATCAAGTTCATGAGTTAGATAAATACTAGACCACACCCAATAATTACTTATATATATCTATCATAATTTTTTTAAATTAAAAAAATAACATTCACAAAATAAATAAATAAATAAATAAAACAAAGAACATAATTGGTTCTCAATAGTTTCTTGTCATTTTTTTTTATCAAAGATAGGAGACTCGAACCCACAACCTTTTAATTGAGTGTGAAAAAACTATGTTATTTGAGCTATAACTCATTCACAATTGTCATTTAACATTTTTTTGTTTTGCCATCATATTAATTTACTATATGTCATGATGCAATGCTTTCTTCATCAAAAAGAAAGAATAAAAGTAATAATCAACCACATCAAACGGTTTTCACTTTCGAAAAATTTTCTCCCTAAATGGATTTTTCACTCCTATGAATTATATATAGATGATGTTTATTTTTTTTTTGAATGAGAAGCTCAACACAACAAGTGGAGCAAGGAGTGTAGCAAGAAAGAAACAAAGCAAAAGCAAAAAAATCAGAACAAAAGCAAACATAGAAATCCCTTTGTTATCTCCGGCATTGCCATCAACAACAGAAGGGGTCAGCACCTAACCACTCCTTGTAGATCAGAAAAGATAAGTTGATGATCTCCTCAACCCCTTTTCCTTTGTTCTGAAAAATCCTCCGGTTGCGTTCCAGCCATATGTTCCAAATGATCGCACAGAAGCACACCATCCATCTCTTGCACTCTTGTTTTGTTTTTGAGTTCTCAGTCCAACTTTGAAAGTGCTCCTTTACTGCATCTGGACACACCCATTGCATCCCAACATATGATAACCAAGCACACCATACCTGCCAAGAAAAGCTGCAACCAAGAAATATATGGTGGCCATATTCAACACCATTGTTACATAAAACACATAAAGTATCTCCTTGGTGAATGACCCCAAGTCGACTCAGCCTCTCCTTGGTGTTGACTCTGCCAATCAGGACAAACCAGACAAACAACTCTACTCTGGGTGGGACAAGGCCTTTCCAAATGGTCTTTGTAAAACTGTAGCTTGATATATCCTCCGGTGCTATTTCCACCTACAACACCTGCACAAATGAGTTAGTAGAAAAAATTTCTTGTTTATCATACTTCCATACAATTCTATCCTCTCTTCCAGGATCAAGTTTAACCAGCCTCAGAGTGTGGTGAAGCTGGTTCACTAAATCCAACTCCCATTGGAATAATTCTCTCCTCCACTGAAAATTCCAAATCCAAGCTAACCCATCCCAAAACCCACAATCCCCTATCATTGACCCTGTTTGGTTTGAAACTGAGAAGAGCCTTGGAAAGCGGTCTTTCAAGGAACCTCCCTAAATCCAGACATCCTCCCAGAACCGAGTTTGTCTTCCGTCACCCACCTCCATGGACAACCCAGTAATCATCTTCTGCCTAACTTCTTGATTCTTAAATTGTAGCTGACAAATATCCTTCCACGGACCTCCTCGGATAGGTAGCTCTTGGGATGATAGGAGCTCATTTGGATTCAGGTTGTTGCAGGAACAGACAACCTTCTTCCACAACGGACACTCCTCCCTAGAGAACCTCCACCACCATTTAAACAGAAGGGCTGAGTTTCGAATCATGGCATCCCCAACCCCCAATCCACCCAGCTTTTTAGGAGCCTGAACCACTTCCCATTTAACCAACGCCATACCACTCTTTCCATCCTCTTTACTCCATAGAAATCTCCTTTGCAAGGAAATTAATTTCTCTGCAACAACCTTTGGCATCTTATACAGGCTCAGATAATAAACCGGTAGACTATTTAACACAGTTTTAATAAGTACCAACTTACCGGCCTTATTGAGGATCTTGGCCTTCCAGAGGCTAAGCTTCTCCTCCACCTTGTCTATTACAGGCTTCCACGTCTTAACCAACCTTGGGTTTGCTCCTAACGAGATGCCCAGATATTTAACTGGTAGATTGGCTTGCTTGCAGCTCAACACTCTGCACATACGTTGTATCCACTGCTCATCACAGTTAACAGGGATTAAGCTTGATTTATCAAAGTTGATACTTAGACCTGACATCAACTGAAAGCATCGAAGCAACCTTTTGTAGTTCTTGATTGTCTCTTCCTCAGGAGGACAGAATAAGACAGTATCATCTGCAAACTGTAGATGCGACAGTTCAACATGATCTCTCCCAACCAATAACGGCGATATGCGACCGTTTCTCACAGCCTCTCCAATCATCCTATGTAGGACATCAACCACAAGTACGGAGAGAAAAGGGGACAGAGGATCCCCTTGCCGCAGGCCCCTTTCCATCTTGAATGGCTTGGATGGCGAGCCATTTATCAGAACTGACATAGAGGACGTGCTCACACACTCCATAACCCACCCCCTCCATCTTCGACCAAAGCTCATCTTCTGTAAAACAATGTCTACAAAACTCCACTTGACTCTGTCATATGCTTTCTGGAAATCAAGCTTTATTACTGCCGCTTCCTTCTTCCTCTGTTTGATCCACTGAACCGTTTCACATGCGATTAGAGCCCCGTCATGAATCTTCCGACCCTTAACAAAAGCACTCTGTGTCTCACCTACTAAACCTGGCATAACACCTCTCATTCTCCGAACCAGCATCTTCGAAATTACCTTGTATACACACCCCACCATGCTAATCGGACGCAGATCTTTGATTTCCTTAGCACCAGTAAACTTGGGGGCCAACGCCACCCACGTGACATTAGCATCAGGCAGCAACCTTGAAGATTGGAAAAAGGCCAGAACCGCTGCCGTGAAATCCGAACCTATATCAGACCAACACTTCTTTATGAAATTCATGTTGTAACCGTCACATCCTGGAGCCTTAGACGATTCACAATCCCACACTGCCTCTTTAACCTCCTCAGGTAACGGTAGCATCTCTAGAGCAATAGAATCCTCCTCGCTTATCCTTTCCACCAGACCATCTCTGAATCCCACCTCAAGAGACCTCTCTTGATGATATAAGTCTTTATAAAACTCCCTGATGGCAAGCTTAGTTCTGGCTTGATTCCTTATCAATCTTCCATTAATAAGTAAAGAATCAATCCTGTTATTTCTCCGCCTGGCAGAAGCTAAGTTTTGGAAGTACCTCGTATTTTTATCCATGTCCCTCGCATGCCTCGACCTTGACATCTGCTTCCAATGTAGTTCTTTCCTCACATACCATCTCTCACAACAAGTAACTAGCGCCTTCCGTCTTGCTTCCACTGTCCCATCATAGCTCCCATTGCCGACCATGTCATCAATCTTCTTAATCTCTTCCTCAAACCTCAAAATTTTCTTGTCCATATCACCAAAATTTTCTCTATGCCATCTCCCCAAAGGAGCCGTCAACGCCCTTAGTTTATCGGTGAATGGTATCTCTCCTAGCCCTCTCCATTCCTCCTTGACCATCCTTAAAAATCCTTCATGAGTAAACCACGAATCCAGACTTCTGAATGGCCTCGCACTGTCTCTCAGCCTCTTCTCTTCCACTATGATAGGGCAATGATCTGACAAACCCCGAGGACCACCTCTCAAGCGAGTCTCTGGAAATGCCTCAAGCCATTCCAAGCTAACCAAAGCTCTGTCAATACGGCTGCATGACTGTCCCCTAAACCATGTAAACTTACGGTCAGAGATCGGTAGGTCCACCAAGCCCATGTCATGCATCCAATTCTTGTAGTCGTGTGCCGACAAAAGTAAGCTTTCTAATCCTCGCCTTTCTTCCACCTGTCCAATCTCATTAAAGTCTCCAAAAAAACAACAGGCGCCTGGGCATAAACCAGCCATGTAACTCAACTCCTCCCACACAACAAGTTTCTCATCTCTAGTGTGAGCACCATAAACCAAGAAAAAAGTACAGTTAATAGTATTCTCTGACAGGACCCCTTCAACACATAGCCATCGCTCACTTTTATAGCAATTTCTCATTTTAAAGAAACCATCATCCTACATTAATAACAACCCGCCAGATGCACCAACAGACTCCACATATTCCCATCCCACACAACCGTTCCCCCATATTTTCACAACATCAAACCTTGTTACTAACTGTCATTTAGTCTCAACCAACCCTAACATATCCAACCTATGCTTCCTCTTAAGTTCTTTCACCATCCTTAACTTCCCATCACCCCTTAACCCCCTAATATTCCATGAGCTAATAATCATTTTAAATTATTATTACACACCTTTTTGAGATTTTTGGGTCTGCTCCGTCTAGCTTTAGCCTTCTGTTTTGCCAGTCTCCTTTTTCTAGCAATCTCTTCATTCTGTTCTTGGAGGATCCGCATGATGTCATCATCTTCATTGAGCAGCATTGCTCCGGATTCTTCTGCTAGCTCCCATGTCTTCCAGTTTTCCAGCATTTGTTCATCCAGATTTACATACTCATTACTACTATCTTCGTCTTCGTTGGCCTGTCCTTGTTCCCTTTCATCATTGCCTCTGTCACCATGTCCTTCCTCCACGTTCTGCATCGGAGAATTCCTAGCACAAACCGATTCAATCCCTAGGCCTGCCTCCGTTAACTCTGCACAACCACCACCAATTGCTTGATAATAGGCTTCATTACTTTGTCTGTCCATGTCATTGGCCCCTTGAACTTCCTCCAACAGCGTCACAGCTCCTTCCACCCTTTCAATCCGGTTTTCCAACCTGCAACCCCCTATCATCACGGA
>NC_029793.2:7488161-7490112 GCF_000816755.2 Arachis ipaensis | reverse complement strand
CCACCGATGGAGTTGGCGCGAGCTTCTTCTTCATCGCGCATGAGGCCATCGCACTGCTCCGAGTCGACCTCAACCGACCTACACACTTGGCGTTGTGCTTCATCGCCTGGACGTTAATGGCTCTGCAATGTCCTCCTTCTCCCCTCCCGAGGTCGCTTCCGTGGATCTCCACCACTCTTGGTCTCCCTGACGGCGCAGAAGGAGCGCCTGCATCAGATCTCGCCCCTTGGATTAGGCTGACCCTGACCCGACCCATGGCATCATGGTCCAGCCCATGCCAGCATGCACCGGTGCCACACTTTCCTTGTGCAATTGGATACGGCCCACCTTGGCCCAGCACACATTCTTTGTTTTTATTGGCATTGATGGCCCGTTCAGGAAGTCTCACACATGTACCCTTGGGTTTATCTCTTAGCAGCCCATTATGAACACATGGATAGCTCCACGAAATTGTGAGCTCCGAATATAATTACCTCCCAATCCCCCAGAATCTGCCAAGCCATCAATATGACCATAAATTTGCTGATTCGTTACCGGAATTATTTGATTGAGCTTTAAGTGGTCATAATTCCATTCGTTTAAAATTGCCTCTGAAATTACTACTCTGCCCTCATCTTCAACCTCCCGTCCTACCCTTTCTGTAACTGCTACCGTTGCCTGATCTTCGTAGCCTATCAACCTTGTAGAAGCAGCCGACATTGTAGCATCAGCCTCAGGGAGTCTAAACGCTTCGTTATTTTGGGGAATGCAAACTATATCTTTATCCGTTCTTTTTTCCGAAGCATATTGCGAGTTGTAAACTTCTTGTCCCACCTCTTTTACCAGGACGTCGAATCCACTGGTACCGACAGTGATATGAACCCATTCATTGATCACACCCATAACACAAGTATCAATTAGAACGCGGCCAACACTAAAGGAGGCGCACGATTCCGTTCCTTTATCACACCCAACCACTTCTCCCCATTGGCCACCGATCTTCTTGAATGTATCCACTGTTCAAATATGTAGTGGGACTCCGAAGCACTCTAGCTAGACTCTTCGAGATTCACTTTTCTCTGATTCATCCCACCTCTATACGTTATGAAAAAATTTCAGAAGGCTATTCATTTTGAACGTGTATGTCTCTTCAGCATTCAAAAGACTGTTGAACGTCAGCAATGCCTTATAAGCTCCCAATTCTCGTACCTGAGTGACCTGCGAAAAGTTCTTAGCAACCATATCCTGTAAAGACCTAAAGTCAATGGCCGTTGTTGTTCCACCGACTAGACTTTTCTGCAGCCAGTTCAAATTTTCTGTCACCACAGCCACATCTAGATTCTTTGTTAACCCATTCCCATGTTGATCCAGAATCTTCTTATCTTTTTCCACATTCTTAGAACTACTAGCTGGGACGGCCGAATTATCCTTATGCTCCCTTTGCGGCTGGCGGACACTTTCTTTTCGAATGATACCTTCTGCCTGTATCTTTTTCGTGCCATTAGCAACCGACATTCTCCTGTATTTTGCTTCTCCAACAAACACAATCTTACCTCTGAGTCTCATACGATTCATCTCTGTTATGGCCTTCAAAGCTCCTCCCCTCGTAGTGTACCATACGAACGCAAAAATGTACAAACTACCATTCTTTTGCTTCCGAGATAGGTATATGTCGTTTATGCGTCCAGTCCAACTGAACAGTTCGAACAGTTCTCTCTTAGAAATGTCCTCTGGAAGGTTATCCAAGAAGATCGAAAAGGACTCCGTCTCCAATCAATGAAACTCTTCTCGATTCCAAACTCTAGGATCTTTGATTGGATTCCTAAAACTACCCCTCATTGTGTTTCCACCCCAACAATATATACACTAAATACTAATCAAATCAAGTTCCATGTTCTAAGTTTCAAATAAATTATCTATTATTTTAATATTGTAATTATATATATATAAAATTAGTTGTATTGATTTGTTG
>NC_029793.2:7454541-7486985 GCF_000816755.2 Arachis ipaensis | reverse complement strand
ATAATTTATAAAATTAAAAAAGTGAGAGTGTAACGCATTAAACAATAAACCAACACTTTTTTCTTCCACTAGTGATGTATATGTGTTAACATGTTTGTTGGGATTGACAGAATCTACCAAGTTTGGAGTTTCTTGACCTCGATGACTGCAAACGCTTGATAGAGTGCCCAAATTTAGCAGGTGCCACGAATCTCAAAGAAATATCACTCCGTGACTGTGAAAGCTTACGAGATGTTCATCCATCTATTTTCTCTCTCCCCAATATTGAAGAACTAAATGTGAACTATTGCACGGCGCTGAAGAGGCTTTGCGGTGACTATTGTTCTCCCTCTCTCCATCGCTTGTTGGCCACTGGTTGCTCCAATTTGGAAGAGTTCTCAATCTCCATGATGACTCATCATTCCAAAATCGAGTTATGTTTACCATCAACGGCTTTGAGTGACGTTCCATCCACTATTATGCATCTCAAAAATCTTGAATTGTTCGGTTTTAACATCAGTTACTCTCTTCAAAAACTTCCTCTAAACTTTGCCTCCAAAATTGCACTCGTAGATCCAATAAAACATGAAGACGACACATGCATCATGTTAAGTAGAATATTCCCCACCCCTGCCTTCTTGTCTCTCAAGCAATTAGCTTTCTACAAATGTAAGAGCTTTTCTAAACTCCCAAACAACATTCATGTCTTACAATCATTACAAGTATTAGAACTGCAAAGTTGTCATGTCATTACAAGTTTGCCAAAAAGCATTAAGAATCTTCAACAGCTCATGAAACTTGTGATCATTGATTGTGAACTGCTTCAATACGTACCTCCACTTCCCCCATCTATTAAATTCTTTGATGCACTAAACTGCAAATCCTTGAAGGAAGTCTCGAGTTTAACCAGTGAACCACCCAGAAAACACAATGCATGGTTTGGATTCCATAACTGCACAAAGTTGGATGATGATGCATATGATGCAGTTTTGGAAGACTTCAAATCCAGGATAAAACTTGTGGCAAATAATGATGGATATTCGCATAATGAAGCAAACAATGGTAATATATTCTTCTACTACTATTTACCAAGTAAAGAGAGCATAATTAATGAGTGGTTCCCTGACTACTACTCAAGAGAAGCTTCGATCATTGTTGAAGTTGCTCCAGATCACAAGATTTCTTCTTGTCTTGTTGGCTGCATCTTGATTTCTCAATACCAATCTTGCAAGCTTGTCGAGAAAGAAGTGATATTTGGATGGAAATGCTACCTGGGAAAGGGTTG
Source organism: Arachis ipaensis (assembly GCF_000816755.2). Classification (NCBI taxonomy): domain Eukaryota; kingdom Viridiplantae; phylum Streptophyta; class Magnoliopsida; order Fabales; family Fabaceae; genus Arachis; species Arachis ipaensis. The sequence goes on along the minus strand of NC_029793.2, from coordinate 7,485,721 downwards.
CAACGAGTGGGAATGGATCGCAACTTCTGGCAATAGAGGACTCTTGACCGGTCATTTTCCCATCAATAAGATTCCATTTGAAATGGTATCAGATCATAAGGTAGTATGGTATGATGGAGAGCGTTCCAACAAGATAACGGAAGCAATCAAAGAGAGAAAGAGGGACACCAGTTGTAATTCTATCCTTAAATTTGAGTTCTATGCAAATACAGAAGATAATGAGGAAGTAGTGATAAAGGGGTGTGGGATCCGTTGGATGCATTTCCATGTCAATGATGATGAAGAGATTAGTCCAGATGCCACTCATGAGGGCTATGAATCTGATGACTTGGAGTTGGAAGATGAATCTGATGGCTTGGAGTTGGAGGACGACATTGAGGTAATGCTTCTAATACTAATAGTAACTGAAAACATAGAGTTGATAAATTATGTACGTGCTTGAATTTTCTTTTTATTTCTTCTACACAACCTAGCTATAATTTTTTATTGTTTCTCTTACAGAAAGCTTCTTTGCTTCAATTTTATAGATATATATCTTGTAAAAGTCACTACAAGAATTACAAAAATGAAGGTTTACTATGCTCTTTACAAGAAATAAAACATTTTCGCATATTGATGTTTATGTTCATGATGTGTTGTCAATTTTATACCATAGTATGTTGTTTCATATCGTCCTTGTTTGTGTGATTAATTATCGTATTGTAGTAATAATGTATCAAATGTGGGGGATCATGAGGAATTATATTCTTGTTGCAGAGACAGAGAACAGTGAATCCGAGAAAGAGTATATTTGCGTCGTGGTTCCAAAGATTACTGGTAAGTTGCCCAATTATGTTAGCTAATCTTTTGGTTATACTTGGTCAAATTACTATTTCTTGAGCAGTTCAGTTTTCATATTATAATTGAGTTTATTTTAATATATGATCTCCTATTATAATTGTAATTGTAGTCGCAATATTTTAGTTTTTTTTTATTTTACTTTTTATTTCTTTTTTACCTTTTATTTTTACTTTATTGATTGATTATTATTTTGAAGAAAGTTAGTTTTCTAACAAAACCCAATGTTATTGTTAATTTGGTGATTATCATATTGAAATCGTGCTATGTTACTGTATGTAATTGTATATATATCATAACTTCAAGCTATAATAAATAGAGTTGCAATAGGCTGCAAATATATTCAAATTCAAATTGCAAGAAAAAAATTTATACTACATAAACTACACTGCGTATTATTGTAAACGCTACAATATCTGGAATCACCAAAATTAATTTTATTGTTATCGATTTTGTAACAGTGCTGCACGTAGAGCAAATACAGAAGAAGAGATACAAAGAAATATCACTCCAAAAACAGAATAATATCTTTCTGTTAAATTAAGGTACAGTAACTCTGGTTTCTTTTGCAGAATTATACAATATCTTTTCCTTTTTTTTTTTAATGTGTACTTTGTTCCTTGTTTCTCTTCAATTGAGTTGATATTGTTTTGTGATTATAAAAGAAATAAAGGAAGAGAAAACAAATTGAAGAAAGTATAGCAGTGAATGCAAGGTCATGTGTTTCAACTCATATATGTGTTTCTTTTTTTAAACATTTTTTCCTTTCTACAGTGAAGAATATCATATGAGAATTCGAAGAGGAAAGCTTCTGTGGGGAACACCTAAACTTCCTTTAGTTCATATTGTTGTAATAGTTGTCTATTTGCTCACTTTATAGCACACTTTCCTTGAGGACAGCAACTTCGTGTGTATTAAATGATTGGATTTTATTTGATGAGTTTGGAAAACTCTAAATTAATATTTGTGATGACTAAACATTATTAATTATATCAATTACAAAATTATTAATTTGATTTTCTTTTAACATATGTTAATTAATAATTTTGTGATGCAGGTTTATATTGGACCGAAAAATAAAAGAAAAAATATTAGCTTGCCCAATTCATATACTCAGCCTTGGAATTGAATTTATACGGCTGAAAAAATGGTTGCGTTGGTTGGGCTAGAATTGATGAATTAAGCCTAATTGATTTTATCATTAAATAATCAAAGAAGTGTGGCTGAAATAATTTTGAATGGGCCAGAATTCCAATAGCATCATAATCCCAATTTGTCTAGCATGCATGGTCCGAAAAAAAAAATGGAATTGGGGCAAAATGATGAAAACCCAATTCATTGAATTTTGTTGCATGCTTCCAACGGACTTCACACATTAACTAGTTATGGAATTCAAATTCTATAGAGAAAAGTTAATGCAGTCCTTGGGAATATGAAAGAGAAAAAGTCAAGTGATATGATGGCAATTAATGGTAGCTTACACGCTACTACCCAAGCTTGGAGAATTGCACCTAATTAATTTATCTATCATAACACTCATAGCTTTGCTTTTCTCTTTCTTCTCTCTCTATTTGCTTCTCTTCTTTTCGGTTCTTGTCCAGAAAACAAAGAAAGAAATGTTCTTCAACAAAGAAAAGGAAGAAGCTGCATGCATCAAGACCATCAAGCTAATAATGGCAAGAAAATATACTAAAATAAAAAGGAGCTGTGGCTAAGATTGTCACCAAATATGGTTAGATTTGGTGAAGTAATCTTGGGAGCTTCATGCTCAAAATGGAAGGCAAAGATTCGGCCAGCAAGGGAGATTCTTGAAGCATGGCTTGTCTTCGATTCTGTTCTACCACCACAGGGAGTAGCTAGAGTGGCGAAGTGATGGTTGAAGGCAGAGATTGAAGCAGATGAAGTCATCATCATCATGAGGCATCAAGGGCCAGAAATCCATCTTGGAGAGGATGCCAAGGATGGAGAGCTCGGATTGATGTAGGGTGATGATCAAGAAAGGTTTAGAGGTAATTGCATGTTGGTTATTGCATGATTATCTCTTATCTCTCCTTGTGGCCGAACCGGATTTGTTGAAGGAGGAAGAAGTTGGTTCGGTTTTGGCTTCAAGTGTGGAGGCTTTCCTCTTCTTTAAAAAGGGGGAACAACCACTGGTTGAAGCAAGGAGAAATATTGAGAGTGCAAGGCACAGTGTTCTCAGAGCTACCTGAGCTAACAGTTTTCTCTTCTCCTTCAATGTATTCTGTTTTGTATTTTTCTGTTTAATTTTGTCATGTCTTGAGTCTCATGGTAAAAGGCAAACAGTGAGGTTTGTAATGAAAAAGCCATAGAGCGGAAAAAGGCAGAGAGTGCAAAATTAAAAGAAAAAGCCATAGATGTCTTAGAGTTCCTTTGTTCATCTATGTTGTGTTTCATGATTCTGTGGGAATCCCCTTGTAAGTTGGGTTAGCACTTTACAAGTTGTAATCAGATTGATTATAGTGAAATTCCATCATGGTTGTGATGGAGACTGGATGTAGGCTGCACTGCACTTAGCAGCTGAACCAGGATATATCTGGGTGTAATCTTCAACTCTTCTCTCCTACATTTCTGTTTCTACTGTACAAGAGCAAAAACTAAAATTATCTCGTGCCAAGTGACGAGACAAAAAGAAAAGTCGTATGGCAAGGGACGAGACAAAACAAAGTTGCTCGTGTCCAGCTACGAGCAAAAACAGAAAAGTCTTCTCTGAAGGTCAGCAAGTGTTAGCAATTTAAAAAGGGGGCTAAGATTCAACCCCCCTTCTCTTAGCCACTGAAACCATCATTATTAAATGAAAATCAAAAACTACTATAAAAGAAGAACATTGATAGACTGATACAAATTTGTATCAAAGAATAGAGAATTAGATAGAAATTCAGAGATAATAAAATAGAAATATCTCGAACTAAGATCAAAGAGAGAAAGTAGAATTTCCAATTATACCATGCCTAGCCATACTATTGCATCATATTCTTATTTATAGCATAATTCTCTAATAGTTGCAAATAATGATAGATATCCGAATACATTAAGTTTAGGGGGCCAGCGTTTTTGTTGAAATCTGGTCAGCACTTAACCATCAAAAGGAAAATGATTAATCCTACACCATTAGATATCATCTCACACCATTAAAAATATTGATGATGACTAATTGATGGCTAAACATCACAAATTCTGCTGTCCCCTAACATTCCTCATCCGAATAATGAAAAAAAGAATGATAATATATCCTTCTACCATTTACCAAGTAAAGAGAGCATACTTAATGATTGGTTCCCTCACTACTATTCGACAGAAGCTTCGATCGTTGTTGAAGTTCCTCCAAATCACAAGCTTTCTTCTTGCCTTGTTGTCTGCATGCTGCTTTCACAATACCAACACTGCAACCTTTGGAATAAGCACATGATATTTGGATGTGAATGCTACATGTAAAAGGGTTGCAACAAATGGGAATGGATAGCAACTTATCACAATAGACCACGCATGATGGTTGTATTCAAAATGGTGTCAGATCATATGATAGTATTGTATGATGGAGAGTATATATTCCAACAAGCTAAGATAATGGAAGCAATCAAAGAGACTAAGAGGGAAACCACTTGCAATCCTATCCTTAAGTTTGAGTTCTCTGCTTAAACAGTGGATAAAAAGAGGAAGTAGTGATAAAAGGGTGTGGGATCCATTGGATCCATTAGTGAGCAATTTGATACAATACTCAAAGCTCCAATATTTAGAGATCACATTTCTTATTATTCTGTTTGCCATGCTTGCTTTGCATACCAAGCCATCGATAATCCCTTCACTAATATGTCGTTATTTTCTTTTTATTTTTTTCCTCATTTTTTTCAGCACAACTTACACATACTTTCCTTTTCCTAAATAGTTCTTTATAGTTTCTTACTCTGTAAAGGTTAACCAAGCTTCTTTGCTTCACTTTTATAGATGTGTCTTGCAAAAGTGTGGCATTTTGTAATATTCATCCTTTTTAATATCAAAATAAGTTAAAGGATTTCATTTTAATGTTGTATGATATTAAAGTTCTCCATACTCTTGTCTAATTATATATAAATGAACACATTAATATTTGTTATTGTATTGAAAGTATTTTCACTTTAACAATAAATATATATCACAGAGATTATTATATATGACTCAAAATTTCTTAAGACCAATTAAGAATATCAGTTTAATTTTATAATGCAGTCCTATAGTTGATATCGTTTGTTTGTGTGGTTAATTATTGTATCATAATAAAAATGTATCAAATGTGTAAGAGAGTTGGATAATGAAAAAATTATGTTGTTGTCGTAGAGATCTGGAGAAAGATTGGATGCATATTGTTGGGATTTGGATATTGTCAAATGGCTCCGAAGATTATTGGTAAGTTGCCTCATTATGTAAACTAAGCTTTTACTTATATTTAATGACATTACTGTTTTTCTTGAAGAGTTTAATTTTCGTATTATAACTAAGTTGGTTCTAAAACATGCTATAATAAGTTGCAGTATATATTCAAATTCAAATTACAAGAAAAACATTATACTATAACAACCACAATGCCTAGCAACAATATCTATCATCACCACAATTAATTTATTGTCAATGTTATAACAGTGGTGGAGAACAGACACTGAAGAAGAGATATAAAGAAAGCTCACTCCAAAATCAGAGTAATATTTTCCTGTTAAATTATTGTGTATGTGGTGGTTCGCTTTTAGCTTGTTGCAACATATTTGTGTTGACTTTTCAAACTGACAGGAACAATTTTATGCAGTGCTAATGGAAAACTTAAATGCTGCTCATTTTAGGGGGTTTATTTCTTGTCATCTAACAATTGTGTTGTTGTGATGTGTGGATATGGGGCTGGCATAAAATGCTATATATTGATATGTTTATTGGTTTGTCTTTCTTTTACCCCACCTTAAATGTTAAGAGACTTTTGTTCTATGGGAGCTTTGTTAAAAAACTAAATTAAAGTACTGTTGATTATATGTTGATAATTATTTGCAATAAGTATATTCAGAGGGAAAAAATAAAAAACTAATTTTGGATTCATTTATTACGGTGAAAATGATGAAATTATGTTCATACTACCAATTATTACCCATAGTGAACCAAGATTTTTTTTTGGTAGGCCATGATCAGAAAATTACTGCATTTTTTAAGAGTATATATATTTTTTATCTACAAGACATCATATTCACATTGAATATATTTCAAAAGCACGTAATAATTAGTCACAAAACATATATATAGTAATCTCTCAATAGGACCAACAATATTTTATTTATAGGCCGCTATCTTACTAATAATATGAGATTAACCACACTGATATCTGTTATTTATCTCTATTCAAAATTCTCTAAACTTTGTCTGACAAGTTTCTTTCATTTTTATTTATTTATTTTATCAAAATATAGTTGAATAGGACAAGAGATGAAGTCAAAGAATATATATTGTGTCACAAAAACGTATGTATATATATTCTACATTGATGAAAAACGGAAGGATGAATTCCTAGTGCTGCAAGTGAATATATACTTGGGGTTCAAGTTTAATCATTTCTGCACTTTACTTTTCTTTATTTTATACTCATTAGTTATTGCTGAAATAAATAAGTAATTTTAAATATAATAAAATTATAAATATTAAATTAAATAAATACATTTTAGGATATTTTTAGGATATTGTCTCTCTAATATTATTATTCTTGTTATTTATATTTTAGCTGCTTCAGAGTTACGTGTATTATTTTTCTTGCACATATTAAATACAAGTTGCAATTCTTTTTTGAGTTTGTTGTTGTTAGTTGTTTAATGATTATTATTGCTCCATTTTTTCAAGTTGTATGCTTGTTTGCAAGTTTGCTAATATTACCGTAAATTTTGTGTGCAACTCAAAGAAAGAAAACTGTATTTATTTGCTCTCTAAATTAAAATTTTGATATAAATAATATTGTTTTTATTGAATAAAATACAAACAAAAAAGAGTAGCATAGAATCTGAATGTCACAAGTCATCAAAGAATGACCTTGCTTCATAGATGTGGGACAGACATAAAAATTTCATTTCTGACGAAGGTCTTTTAATTTATCTCAACCTTGTGCTCTTCACTATTGTGTTAATTGACTCCATTTTTCTTTGCTCCAATTTTAAGGGTTGTCTATTTAAAATTATCCATTAGAAATGATACCATAAAAATCAGATCATACATGGTAAGTATTTAATTTATCCATGACTTAGTAAAAAATAAAGAGGTACCTTTTGATAACAAAAACAATATAATACAACTCTTGTTCATCTTTTTCACCATCTTCATTCTCCCTGCCAAGTCCCCCCAATTACGGTTATAAAGACATCATTAACAATTGGGAAAAAAAAATCACCTAATACTAGTAGACAAAGTGACACACATCATTTAATTTCATTATGGAAAAGTCTAGGGCCAGCAACTTTGTTAAATTTTAGCCAACATGTAACTAGCAAAAAAAAAAGTGAGCCATTAAATGAAATTCCAAACCAATCTCACACCATTAAAACCATTATTAATGACTACAAATCACAAAAATTGGTGGCCATAGCATTCCTCTTTCACTATACTGGTGTAATGGGACGTAGTTTCATGATCATAATTCTTCATTATTTTGTTTTGTTTGGACCCACGCGGAAAATTGAAGGTAACAAAGTAGATACACCCAAATTGAAAGGACCAGTTCCTTTGTCTTTCTCGATTGCTGCACAAGCATTTGCTCTCTGATCTTTTATACGTACCGATAGCAACTCACATAGTCACATGCTAACAGTAACTTTTTCGATGACGTAGACTAATTAAAAATGTTATTTTTTTTAAATATAAACCCTTGTACTCATGCCAATCAATGTTGCCGTAGTTTGCAATTTGCATATGTGTTTATTAGAATTTGTACATATGAATTAATATTAAAGATAATTTGATATTTGTGTTTATCAAAATTGGTAAAATATACTAGCCTAAAATTTTCTGTAAACCAAAAGAATAAGAAAAATATTCTTAAGAGAATTTTAAGATCTAAACTAATTTCACGAGTAGATTTTTTAGAAAAAGTATAGATAAACAATGAAAATACTAAACAATATAAATAATAGATATATTGGATGTTCATTTTACTAGGTGTACGAATGGTTATTCTAATATTAAAATTTAAGTAGATAATTTAAAAGTGTAATGTATTTTTATTTAATTGATAGTTATTCATATTGTTCAAAAAAATTATTAATTACCTAACATAACCCAATTAAATATGTACTGATTGGAGAAAACGAGGACAGCTAAATGTTTGGCCTTATTTAATTTTTTGAAAGAGCCATGCTACACATACAAGCCTTTTTAGCTTACAAGTTATACAAGTTGGCCCAAGTCCAAGGAAAAAACACGCGCACCACTCCTTTAAAATCGAGCGTCCAACGCACGCGTTCATTATGCCACACTCTTCCTCTTTTTCCTCAATCAAAACGTAAACCGTCAAGATTCAAGCGACATTCGAAACAAATCACGATTCTGAAGACACGTTCTAACTCCTCGCGAAGAGTAGAAAAAATCAAGAAGAAAAGATACAAATCTCCATCAAAAATCATCAGAAAAAACGAAGAAACATTATTCAAGGTACTGTTTTAGTGTTTTTCTAGGTTTTTTTTCTAGATTGTCTCTTCCATGTGCCTCATCCTTAACCATCAAAACATTAAAAGATTTCAAGAAGAAATATACTGTCTCCCTCATGTTTTGGGTGTATTTCTTAAATCCTTTGGGTGTATTTCTGTAACCGTTTGGATGTATTTCTGTAATTCTTTCTGTAATCGTTTGGGTGTATTTCTGTAATCGTTTGGGTGTATTTCTGAAGTTCCATTATCTTCAAAACAATTTCAAAGTTTGATTTCAGAAACCATGAAAATAAAAAAAACAAAGCAAGAAGGAGATCCAACAAATTTGGCAAGAAATTCGAAAAAAGAAGCGAAATCTTTTGAAAAATGAAAGTTATATATTTGCGCGTTAATTGATTTGAATTGATTTAAAAATCTGTTAAAGAGGCCTATAACATAAGCAGCGCGTTTAGGGGGTTTAACTTGTAAAACTTGTAAGCGCAAAAGACTTGTATGTAAAGATTAATCCTTTTTGAAAATGTTTACAATCATTTCTATGACGCGTGTTATATATATGTTGAAAAAGAAGAGAGATTTATTATAAGCCAATATATATGGCTTTATTTTCTTTCACTAAAATTTTTTAAAATATATTTTTGATGGTTCTAGTTGAACTTGAGAAGGAGGTTGAATCAAGTTGGTTTAAAATTTAAAGTTTCAAATTCTGTTTAAGCAGTAGTTTGAGTTGTAGGAGATTATTTGAAATTATCTCATACGCAGAACAAGTAAAGAGTAGGGAAGAGAAGATGAAGACCAGCATGTATCCTGGTTCGGATTCTTTGTGCAATGAATCCTATGTCCAGTCTCCACCACAAAGCATGGTAGAATTTTCATTAATCATTCACAAATTACATACACCAATAATATTGAATTTCTTCCTAATTCAACTAGTATCTACCCCCTAAGCTTTCATCACCTAAGCTTAGCTTCCCATAGTACTGTCCCAACTAGGAAGGGAAATCAAACAGATTCAATCTCCCCAAGTGCTAACCCAACTTGGTAAGGGGAACTAATCCTAGTTCAAAAACCAAAATTACATCAGAAATCAGTAGCTCTTTTGCATCACTCTTGCCTTTTCACTCATTGGCTTTTCAACCTCACAAGATTAGCATTTTCTCAAAACAGAAAATGACACAAAATAGCCATAATAAAAAGATCAGAAATTAAGTTTGAGTAGAAGAAAAAGATTCCAGCTCTGTGTTAGAGATGGTGCTCTGAGTGTGTGCTCTCTTTTTCTTGCTTTCAAATGATGGAATGAGGCTTGTTATATATCTTCATCTTGCCTTCATTTTTGCCTCTTCCATTTCCTTGTACCGGCTGCTCGTTGGAGCTGTCCCTGCTGACATGCAGTGCTTTCTTCATCCTGCTCCACTACCTCTGCTGTCCTTTGTTTTTCTTCCTTCCTTGGCATGCTCTCCTTTTTCATTATGCTCCATTTCCTTGTTGCTGCTGCTCTATGCAAGTTTGTGTTTTGCTTAACCACGATCCAAGTATTGCTCAGCTGATGTCCTTGGGTTAGTGGGTGTCTTAGTGTCCTTTCTTGCTTTTACAGAGCCACACATGTCCTTGCTTGATACAGCTATTCCCTTATAACATTTGACAAAACATATTCATTTAATTGCTGAACGGTGCTATGAGGAGCATTGGCTCTTTTACATGGCTGAAGTATATGCTAGCCTTGGGCTGTGAAAACTAATTAATGGGCCTGCCACAACAAAGCACACATTAAACAATATTGGGCTTTCAACCCAAATAAATGTTTATCATCATAAATTAACCCAAAATTAAAATAGACTTAACAATCTTCCCCTTGATGACAAACGTGATAAAATAGGTAAACTAAAGACTAATTTGAAAGAGTTGAGAACACTTCCCTTTGATGACATTTGGATTGTGAGTTGCTCCCCCTCAATGCTAGCATTACTCCCCCTTGATCATGGCTTATATCTCTACCTGGACAAAGCTTAAAAGTAGTCAAGACCAATATTTTCAAGCAATATATCACAGTAATAATGACACAGAGCAATTAACACTAGGCATGATACGCATTACTGGACAAAGTAAGTTAATTATAGCACCACAAAGCATCATTGTTCTTAACTATCACTATTAACCCCTAAGCCAAAGCTAACATTCCCTTTCTTTTCTCCCCCTTTTGTCATCAAGGGAGGAAAGAAAAAACATGCACAAAATTTGTTAGTGGCTGGTGCATATAGTTTAAGTAGAAGAGTAGTTAAGGACTTTACAGTCATCCAAAAAAAATAAAACAAGTTCAAAAGTAAACTGAGTCATAATCACAGATGAGATAAAATGAGCTAGGCATCAGAGTTGGATTCATCGGAGGTCTCATCGTCCTCCCCCTCATTGTCAGAAGTTGTGAGGCCAACCTCGATATCCTCCACAAAGTCCCTCAGAATCCGAATCCTTCCCTTGGTCTTCTTGAGAGCATTTTTCTCCAAAACTTGGTTCCTTTTGCGCTCGGCACCATGAGTGAGAAGAAGGTCTGTCAGATTGATGAACTCTTCAAGCACATTCTTCAGAATGCAGGTCATGACCTTGATCGCAGTGGAGGTGGAAGGGGGAATCAGAGGATTCTCATCAACAGAGGGAACATCAGTGCTGTCATCAGTTCGGCGACGCCTGGGAGCTGTTTTCTTTACTGCACCACCCCCTTTGATATATGAGTTACAATCTTTTGCAATTTCAGCCCCAAAATCAACATTGTAATATTGAAAATTTTTGTAAGAAGCATGCCATAGGGTAAAGCATTTTTGGTACTGACACAAGCATGTATATGTCTCACAAGCAAGTAAGCAAAAGAAATGGGAATTTTTGAAAGAAGTGCATACAAAACCAGTGTGTCACAAAATGAGACACGTTGAAAAGAGCCGCTCTGAGGCAAAATGATGTGATTTACAATCCGATGCAGCTAGGCACGAATTGGACCAAGAAACTTATGAGTAGGGGTGTTACCTTCAAGGAGAGGGATATTGATGCAGACAGTGCTTAATTAGGGCATCAAAGTAAGAGACATTGAGCGTTTCGTCCCACTTACCAGAGGTGTAGACATCAGGTCCTCGGTCCTGGTAATCCAAGGCTTTGCCTAGATGATATTTGTCAAGAATGATCACTTTGCCTTTAACAAAAGAAGCGATTCTCCCTTCTTTGTAGAACATGTTGCTATAGAACTGTTTTACCAAATCAGGGTAAATTTTCTCTTTGATGGACAGGATGGGAGTCCAACCTTGACATGCAAACAATGGGGTAAAGTTCAAACCTTTCCTACAGAGTTTGTCTAGATTGACAAGCTTAGAGGGACAGAGAGTATGCTTGTAAACATCTTTACAGAAAAACAGATAGTTCATGAGAGATTAAAAACGGCGACGATCAAACGACTCATTAGGAAAATCAGCATAAAAGGACTTGTAAGCAATAGGATTGGAGAGTCTAGGTTCAGCTACAGGACGAAGATGAAAGTCAATGACTGTACCGTGAGTATGGCGACTCTGAGTGGGGGGATTCTCTTCGTCTTTATGAAGAGGCCTCTTGCCTCTAGAGGAACTAGGTTTGGATGAACTAGGCTGAGAGGTATTTGGCGGAGGAGGAGGAGAAGGGCGAGGAGCAACGCCAGGGCGGTGAGTAGTGGTCTTAGTACGGGCCATGTCAGGAGAAGGGTTTGGTGGTGAAGGAGGTGAAGAATGAGTGGGTGATTGAGATGAAGAAGAGTGTGTGTGATCAGAGCGGTGGGTGCCACTATGGGAGCCTCTGCGGGCTGCTCTTTTCTTTCGTGCCATATTTATAGAGCACTTGTTCGAAGAAGATGAAGGAGTGGAGAGTGTAGTGTGAATCGATGTATGTAGTGGGGAGTTAATATAAGCCTGGAGGAGTGGAAAGGTTGAGTCTTGGAATGGGGATAAAAATGCAAACTTTGAAAAAGCATTGAAAGTTACAGCTGTAACCTTCGTACGTTTAAAATAAAAGGCGAAAAGGATAACAAAAAAATGGATTTGAAAAATTTAAATGAGGCCCAAAAAGAAAAAAAAAACTTTTTTTTGAGAAAGCAATGATGAAATGGGCCCAATGGAATCAATAAAGAAAGCCCATATGTCGTGAACTGCTCCAGCACGTGAGTTCCATCATTCATTATAGTCAGGTGTGATTCCAGTAGCTTCATAGTGACTTAAATGAAGTTTACTCATCATCTGCCAAAAAAATCTCACCACGATTTATGAGACAAAACACAAAAGATCTCATTATCAAAGTCATTAAGAAAACAAAGATGAAGCAAGAATGCCCAGTTCAGTTCGTAACCTGCAGAACCTCTCCTTTATCAATGGTTTGGTGAAAATATCAGCTAGCTGACCTTCAGAGTTAACAAACTGAATATCTAAATTTCTATTTTGCATATGTTCTCTTATAGAATGAAATCGAACTTCAATGTACTTTGTTCTTGAGTGCAAAATAGGGTTTTTGAAAATATTAATAGCACTCATGTTGTCACAAAATAATGGAATATTAGAGACATTCAGTTTATAGTCAGCTAGTTGAGTTTTCAGCCATAATAATTGAGAACAACAAGAGGAGACTGCAATATACTCAGTTTCGGCTGTAGAAAGTGCCATTGTAGCTTGCTTCTTGCTAGACCAAACAATGAGAGATTTCCCAAGAAAGCAGCACATGCCACTTGTGCTTCTTCTATCAATCCTGTCTCCAGCAAAATCTGCATCACAGAAATCCACTAATTGAAATGAATCAGTCTTAGGAAACCATAAACCATAATCAGTGGTACCAAGCATATATCGGATGATCCTCTTGACAGCTGAGAGATGGGACTCTTTAGGCTTTGATTGAAATCTTGAACAAACTCCAACACTTTGGATGATATCAGGCCTTGAGGAGGTTAGATACATCAAAGATCTAATCATCCCTCTATAGCGTATCTCATCAATATCTCTACCATGTTCATCCTTATCAAGCTTGATATTAGGATGCATGGGGTTCCTATTGGCTTAGCACAGTCCAGCCCGAATTTCTTGACAAGTTCCTTAGCATATTTTTCTTGATGGATGAATATGCCTTCAGCAGTTTGTTTTATTTGCAAGCCTAGAAAGAAGTTGAGCTCTCCCATCATGCTCATATCAAATTCATTGGTCATAAGCTTAGCAAAATCTGCACACAAATCCTCATTAGCCAAACCAAATATAATATCATCAACATAAACTTGCACAAGAATAAAATGATCATGATAGTTTCTAATAAATAAAGTGGTGTCAGTGGCTCCTCTTTGAAAGTTGTTTTTCAATAAAAATGAGCTAAGCTTCTCATACCAAGCTCTAGGAGCTTGTCTTAAACTATATAAGGCTTTAGCTAGTTTGAAAACATGGTTAGGAAACGATTTGTTTTCAAACCCAGGTAATTGAGCCACATAGACCTCTCTATCTATTATGCCATTGAGGAAAGCACACTTTACGTCCATTTGGAATAGCTGGAAGCCACAATGAGCAGCATATGCAAGGAGCAATCTGATGGCTTCCATTCGAGCTACAGGTGCAAAGGATTCATCGAAATCAATCCCTTCCTCTTGATCATATCCTTGAGCAACCAATCTAGCTTTGTTTCGGACTATGGATCCATCTTCACCCAGTTTGTTTCTGAAAATCCATTTAGTGCCAGTGACTTTATTTCCATTTGGGTGAGGCACTAATGACCAGACCTGATTTTTCTCAAACTGCTACAATTCCTCCTCCATAGCTAACACCCAAGATAGATCAGCAAGAGCTTCTTGGATGTTTTAAGGTTCAATCTTTGTTAAAATATCTAAGTTGTTGGATTCAGCTCTTTTCAAAGATGACCTTGTTGAAATACTTTTGGAGGGATCACCAATTATGAATTTCTCAGGATAATTTTTCAGAAACTTCCATTCCCTGGGCCTTCTGATTTGAGTTGAAGATTCAGGTTCCTCTTGATCAACAATAGCCTCTGCATCAGTGTTTTCAGCTGCGACAGGAGATAATTTCAAATTGTCTCCTGTAGAATTGGAATTTTCGCAGCGAACAGGTGCAACTTCATGAGAACTTGGATTTTGTGGAACTGGTTCAGATTTCTTTGGTAATTCAGCTTCAAAACCTGGACTATCATCAATGCAAACACTGGGAACATTGTTAGACTCGCAGAATGTGACATGCATGGTTTCCTCAACAGTTTTGGAGTTCTTGTTATAAACTCTATAGGCCTTTCTATTTGTGGAATAACCCAGAAAAATGCCTTCATGTGTTTTAGGATCAAAATTTTCTAAATTTTCTTTGATATTCAGAATGAAACACTTGCAGCCAAACACATGAAAATAACTAAGATTGGGAGGATGCCCTTTCCAAAGTTCATATAAGGTTTTCTTCAAAAACTTCCTAATGATGGTTCTATTTAAAACATAGCAAGCCGTATTCACAGCTTCAACCCATAAGAACTTGGGAATTTCATATTCACATAACATAGCTCTAGCCATTTCTTGTAAACTTCTATTTCTTCTTTCTACAACACCATTTTGTTGAGGTGTTCTTGGACAAGAGAAGTTATGTGATATGCCTTGTTCATCACAAAAAGATTCAAAGTATTGATTTTCAAATTCTTTACCATGATCACTTCTAATTGAAACAATTTTTAAACCTTTTTCATTTTGAATCTTTTTGCTGAATTTCTCAAAAACAGAAAAAGGCTCATGTTTATGAGCAAGAAAGAACACCCAGCCAAATCTAGTATAGTCATCCACAATTACCATGCCATAACTCTTTCCTCCAAGACTTTGAGTCCTAATTGGTCCAAACATATCAAGATGCAACAACTCCAATGGTTTCTTAGTAGAGACATCTTCCTTGGATTTGAAAGAGGTTTTTATTTGTTTTTTCATTTGACAAGCATCACAAATGATGTCCTTATCAAATTTTATATTAGGAAGACCTCTAACTAAGCCTCTCTTTACAAGCTTAGAGATTTGGAACATGCTAGCATGTCCTAACCTCTTATGCCACATCCATTTTTCAGATTCCATTGAAGAGAAACAAGTTACATTTTGAACTTTTAGATCATCTAGAGTGATACCATAAACATTGTCACTTCTTTTGGCAACAAATAAAACAGCCCCTGTTTTCTCATTTATGACTCTACAATCAGATTTCCTAAAGGTTACAGCATATCCAAGGTCACACAATTGACTTATGCTCAATAGATTATGCTTTAACCCATCAACTAAAAAGACACTATCAATGCAAGTTGAAAAATCTTTGCCAATCTTACCAATGGCAATTATTTTACCTTTACCATTATCTCCAAAAGTGACAAACCCTCTATCATACTTGTTGAGTTTAATGAAGAAAGTATCTCTTTCGGTCATATGCCTTGAACATCTACTATCAAGATACCACATGTCCATTTTCTTCTTGGATGTAAGGCAAACCTGCATGTTCTTCAACTAACCTTAGGTATCCAAATCCATTTAGATCCTTTGATGTGAAATCTTCTTGGTTGCCCAAGAACATTAAAATTATGAATAATTTTATATAATTTACTATCATTACCAAAAGACTTAAGAAAGATGAAACATTGAGAAGGATCATGACCATTTCTATTGCACTTGTAGCAATGATTCTTGCCCACTGATTTCTGAGGTTTGCTGAATCCTTTTGGTTTGAAAAACTTGGAAGAGGAGGATTCATATTTTTTAAAGTTTGGTTTGAAAACAGATTTATTTTCCTCTTTGAATCCAAGTCCAGATTTTTCAAACCCAAACCTTTGACAAGCAAGCAGTTTGTTCAGATTTTGAGAACCTTGAACAAGCTTTGCTAAGTCTTCATTCAAATTTTTTATTTGTTCATTCAGCTTTTTGTTTTCAGAAATCAAATCAGTGGAAGCAGTAACTTCATGCTTGAGTTTGAATTTCTCTAATTCAGCTCCCAAAATGCTATTTTCTTCTTTTAAAAACTTTTCATTACCAGTTTTGTTAGCCTTAACCTTTTTCAAAAGAAGATCATTTTCTGTCCTCAATGCCTCATTTTCTTTCTTACATTTTGCATATTTATCCAAGAGTTTCTTAGAGTTCACAGAAATGTCTTTGATAATGTAGTATAGTTCATCAATAGATAAGTCAGAGAGATCTACCTCATTTTCATCATTATGATCTGCCATCAGACATAGTTGAGCTTCTTGATCTGAGCTTTCTGAGCTGGTGTCGTTCTCTAAGTCCTCCCATGTTGCCATGATCACCTTCTTTTTGTCTTTCTTGGATTTTTCGCCTTTCTTAAGTTGAGGGCAATCTGACTTGAAATGACTGGGTTCTTTGCAGTGATGGCATATGAACTTGACTTGATCTTTCTTGACGTCTTTGGATGAAGAGCTTCCTTTGCCTTTGCTTTTGTATCTCAGTAGTCTTCTCATTTTTCTTACAAAGAGTACCATTTCTTCATCTGAGAAACTGTCATCAGATTTTTCTCCTTGGGCTATCATTCTTGATTTTAGTGCTATACTATTCTTTTTGTCATCTTTGTCTTGAGACATGTGAGTGGTTTCATAGGCCAGCAACTTGCCTCTTAACTCATCATAAGTGATTTTGATCAAATCATTCCTTTCGAAGATGGCTGTGCTTTTTACTTCCCATTTCATAGTAAGACTTCTCAGAATCTTCCTTACTAGAGTTTCTTCAGAGTAGTTCCTTCCCATGGCGTCCAAATTGTTGATGATTATTGAGAACCTTTCGAACATTTGATCGATGCTCTCATCCTCCTTCATACTGAACATTTCATACTTCTTTATTAGTATGTCAATTCTGATTTTCCTCACTTGCTTAGTGCCTTCATGAGTGAGTCTGAGCTTGCCCCATATTTCTTTAGCCGTTTTGCACCTTAACACTTTTCTAAACTCTTCGAAACTGATTGTGCAGTGCATCAGGTTGATTGTCTTAGCATTGAGTTTAACCTTCTTCTTTTCTTCATAAGTCCATTCGCTGTCTTCCTTTGCCACAACTTCTCCATCAGCATTCTGTTTAGTGGGAACATCTGGTCCGTTTAGAATGATCTTCTAGATGTTGTAGTCAATCGACTGCATGAAGATTCTCATTCTTTCTTTCCAGTAAGAGTAGTTGTTGCCATTGAAGTAGGGAGGTCAATTATTAGGATACCAATTGATGGTTCTAGTTGAACTTGAGAAGGGGGGTTGAATCAAGTTGGCTTAAAACTTAAAGTTTCAAACTCTGTTTAAGCAGTAGCTCGAGTTGCAGGAGATTATTTGAAATTATCTCATACACAGAACAAGTAAAGAGTAGGGAAGAGAAGATGAAGACCAGCATGTATCCTGGTTCGGATTCTTTGTGCAATGAATCCTACGTCCAGTCTCCACCACAAACCATGGTGAAATTTTCACTAATCATTCACAGATTACATACACCAATACTATTGAATTTCTCCCTAATTCAACTAGTATCTACCCCCTAAGCTTTCATCACCTAAGCTTAGCTTCCCATAGTGCTGTCCCAACTAGGAAGGGGAATCAAACAGATTCAATCTCCCCAAGTGCTAACCCAACTTGGTAAGGGGAACTAATCCTAGTTCAAAAACTAAAATTACATCAGAAATCAGTGGCTCTTTTGCATCACTCTTGCCTTTTCACTCATTGGCTTTTCAACCTCACAAGATTAGCCTTTTCTCAAAACAGAAAATGACACAAGATAGCCATAACAAAAAGATCAGAAATTAAGCTTGAGTAGAAGAAAAAGATTCCAGCTCTGTGTTAGAGATGGTACTCTGAGTGTGTGCTCTCTTTTTCTTGCTTTTAAATGATGGAATGAGGCTTATTATATATCTTCATCTTGCCTTCATTTTTGCCTCTTCTATTTTCTTGTACCAGTTGCTCGTTGGAGCTGTCCCTGCTGGCATGCAGTGCTTTCTTCATCCTGCTTCACTACCTCTGCTATCCGAGGAGCTCGACCACTACCTCTGTTGTCCTTTGTTTTTCTTCCTTCCTTGGTATGCTCTCTTTTTTCATTCTGCTCCATTTTCTTGCTGCTGCTGCTCTATGCAAGTTTGTGTTTTACTTAACCACGATCCAAGTATTGCTCAGCTGATGTCCTTGGGTTAGTGGGTGTCCTAGTGTCCTTTCTTGCTTTTACAGAGCCACATCTGTCCTTGTTTGATACAACTGTTCCCTTATAACATTTGACAAAACATATTCATTTAATTGCTGAACGGTGCTATGAGGAACATTGGCTCTTTTACATGGCTGAAGTATATGGTAGCTTTGGGCTGTGAAAAACTAATTAATGGGCCTACCAGAATAAAACATACATTAAATAATATTGGACTTTTAACCCAAATAAATATTTGTCATCATAAATTAACCCAAAATGAAACTAGACTTAACAATTTTCACATTATAATTATTATTCAGATATTTCCATTTTTATCAGAATTAAAGTTATATTATTAACTAAGAAAGTTTTCAGGAATGCAATTTCAATTTGAAGATACTGTTATCTTGGTGAGAGATAGTACCCCAAACCATTTATACTATCCTCTTTTGTGAGTAGCAATGTAATTTCAAGGCTCCTTCTTTGTATATTGTTTTGGACCCACACGGAAAAGAAACAAGGTAAAAGTTCCTTTTCCATCAAGCTTGTGCTCGAGTCTTGACTATTGTGTGCCGTGTAAGCAGTAGTAATAATTGAATGAAAATACTAAAATATCAATATTTTTAATGGAAAAAAAAAGAAGTTAATTAACATTAATTCAATATTTTAATTTTAAAAACCAATACAAGTCTCTGTTCAGCGATCATTTTAATAATCTTTATTCTCCTCGCTAAGTCCCGCAACTACGGTTACAAAGAATTAGCTACGATGGAGTAGACACACATAGATACATTTGATTTGAGTATAGTAGTGGTGTAGTGAGAGGGCGATGGAGGTAGCTTCATGATCATAATTATATTTATGGACCCACGCGGAAATTCAAAGGATGGTTCCTCTCACTTTCTCGACCACTTCACATGCATTTGCAGTACGTGAGATAAGAAAGAGTTGCTTTCTTATTAATTATTCCCCTCTTATGCCCACTGCACTCATCACTTCATTACCATCATACACACATGTCACTTTCAGTTGCTGCTGCTGCTTCTTCTTCTTCTCAAGCACCTCCCACTCATCGATACGATGTTTTCATCAGCTTCAGAGGGGAAGACACGCGCAAAGGATTCCTCAGCCATCTTCAAGCCGCTTTCCGCCAAAACCAAATCCAAACATTCAGAGACGATGACGGCATGGACAAAGGAGGTCTCATCTGGGACGAACTTGTCGACGCCATCAGAAACTCAAACTTGTTTCTTGTTATCTTCTCCAAAAACTATGCATCCTCTAGGTGGTGCTTGAAAGAGCTGGTGGAGATCATGGAACGCAAGAACAATAACAATG
The DNA here is from genome assembly GCF_000816755.2 of Arachis ipaensis. Classification (NCBI taxonomy): domain Eukaryota; kingdom Viridiplantae; phylum Streptophyta; class Magnoliopsida; order Fabales; family Fabaceae; genus Arachis; species Arachis ipaensis. The sequence continues at coordinate 7,465,738 of NC_029793.2, read as the reverse complement.
TAGTGATTCCAGTGTTCTACAGAATAGAGCCCACACATGTTCGCAAGCAGAGTGGAAGTTACCGCAGAGCTTTCGATAAGCATGAGAGATCTTCGGAGGACCGTTGCCATGTGCAACAATGGAGGACTGCACTCACTCGTGCTGCCAATCTTTCTGGCATCACCTTTGATGACCACAGGTAATATGACCTTGTTTTGCTGAATTTGTAAAAAAATATTTATTTTTGAGTTTTTTATTTATATTTAAATATTTTATATAAAATATTTTTTTATTTATCAAGTATGTAATTGTTGTGTTTGTTTTGTTGTTTTTTCTCATCAACTCAGCTTGAACTTCAGGATTTTGTCTACGGTTTGTAATTGCTTTCTCAAGGATAATAATAATAATAATAATATTTAAATTAGTATCTTTAATGTGAAAATATCATTTTTTGTCTAAAGAAGAAACACCTCAATGTCAACTTCAATGCTATATAGCAATGGCAAAAGAATATAAAAACATAAAAATCTAATAATAAGATCTTCGGAAATCGTAATATTCATTATGATTTTACATTGAAATCAGGTATATTGTTCAAGATATATTGGTGCTACACGATATTTTTTTCAAGATATATATATAAATTTACTTGACTAACTTAAAGAGAGTATTATTATACTCCAATTTAAATAATGGATTGTAAGGAACTATATATGTTTATCCATTTTAACTTCCATCTATGCTGTGGTTATCTTTTGCCAGGGTTGATGAAGCTAAGCTAATTAGTGAGATTGTAAAAGCAATTTTGCCACATTGTCTGAAGAAAAAGTGCTTCATAGATGGACTCAACAGACCTTTTATTTGTAACACAAACTATACTCGCGTTGAATCTTTGATGAGACGCAAGATGGAGGAGGTTTTTGTGATTGGAATTTGGGGTATGGGCGGTATTGGTAAGTCAACCATTGCTGAGGCTCTCTTCAATAATTATTCTTCTCAATATGAAGGCTCTTGTTTCTTGTCAAATTCAAGAGAATTAGGAAAGCCATGTCTCATTGACATATGCATATGCAACACAATTCTTTCCCAATTATTAAACCAAGATCTTCATATTACCAATATTGGAGTCCTAGACTCTCGCACTAAAAGTAAACTCAAGAAGAAGAGGGCTTTGATTGTACTGGATGATGTGGTTGATTCGCCAATTGCAACTGATTTGGTTCCAGGTTTGCGTACTTGCCTATGTTCTGGTAGCATCGTCATTTTGACAACAAGGGACAGGAATGTGCTTACAAGTGGAGGAGTTGAACAAATTCATGAAATCAAGCAAATGAATTATGGAGACTCCCATAAACTTTTTAACCATTATGCCTTTTCTGATTCCCATCCCAAAGCAGGGTATGCTGAGCTAACAGCTAGAGTCATAGATTATGCTAATGGCATTCCATTGGCTTTGAAAATTTTGGGATCATTTCTTCGCGGCAAAAGTGTAGGTGAATGGGATAGTGCATTGAAAAAATTAAGGAAGTATCCCAATGCAGATATTCAAAAAGCGTTGAGGTTGAGTTATGATGCATTAGATGATGATGAAAAAAACATCCTTTTAGATGTTGCATGCTTTTTCCACGGGCATAAAATGGAGGAAATAACAAGAATATTAAATTCTTGTGTTTTCTTTGCAGACATAGGGATAAAAAGTCTATTGGATAAGTCTCTTATAAGTATTTATTCAAATGGTCGTTATAATAAATACATAAAAATGCATAGTTTGATACATGAAATGTGTTGGAAAATCATTCATGAAGAATATAGCAAAAATGGTGGTCAACAAACAAGACTATGGAATACCGAAGAAGTCTGCAATATTTTCCAAGATAAAAGAGTAAGGAAATCATACTTTAAGGTTTGGTCTTCAAAGATGAGTGTATATATGTATGTATCAAAATATACGTGGTACTAACATTGTATTGCATTGCTTTTCAATTTTTCAGGATGTTCATGGAGTTGAAAGCATGACTGTGAATATGAATGAAATTACAATAGATCCACGTATAATCATCATTGCATTAAGGAAGATGCTAAAGTTAAGGTTACTTGCTTTAAGAGGAAATATCAACATGGATCTTGAAGGGAACAGAGTGTTTCTAGAGGATTTTCAACTTCCTAATGACTTAAGGTATATTGAGTGGAATAAATGCCCACTTAAGTTTGTGCCGTCTATTTGTTGGCCTCAAAAACTTGTTCAGCTTTCTATGCGAGATAGCAATGTTCAAAAACTTTGGGATACAGCACAGGTAGGATCATGTTTATATTTCTCTTTATGCTTTTTTGATACTTTTGTTACATACTAAAATAAAGATTGATAAATTATAAAAATTAGTTAGTATATAAAAAGCGAAATTTAAAAAAAAAAATAGAGTAGTTTTGATATAAGTAATATTAATTATGGGGCGTTTATTTCAAGATTTATAATTTATAAATTTACTCTATTATGTAAGATTAATTTATTCTTATATATTGTAAAATATTCTTGCATGCTAATTATTTCTTAAAAAGTTATATTTTCATCATTAAAAAAGATTGAGAATAAATTTTTATTACAAAAAAAAAAGTAACTATAATATCACAGAATAATTAAATAAGTTTTGATGAGAGAACAAAGAGTATTTTATAAGAAGAAAATGATAATAAAGTATATGACTTATTAAATTCAAATGACATATATATAAAAGAGATAAATTTAGACTACACCCAATAATTATTTATATATTTATATATAGCCATCATAATTTTTTAAATTAAAACAAAGAACATAATTGGTTCTCAATAGACAATAGTTTCTTGTCATTTAACATTTTCTTGTTTTGCTATATCATATTAATTCACTTATGTCATGATGCAATGCTTTCTTAATCAAAAAGAGAGAATAAATGTAATAATCAACCACATCAAAGGGTTTTCACTTTGGAAAGATTTTTGCCCCAAATGGATTTTTTACTCCTATGTCCTATGATTGTATATAGATGATGTTTAATTTGAATTAACCAACAGTATATATACTAAATACTATAATCAAATCAAGTTTCATATTCTAAGTTTCGAATAAATTATCTATTATTTTAATTTTGTAATGGACAACTAAAAAAATTCATATGCTCAATATGCTTTTAACTAAATTAAATTTCAAATGCATTTTATACCTATTTTAAAAATATTTAGTTGTATTGATTAGCTAGAAACACTTTTTTATATAGGTGTAAGAATAAGACAAGAAAAAAATTGTTGAAAAATATAGTTAATTATTCTAAAAGTATGAAAAACTTATTGTCATTTAATATTTGATATTAGGTGTGTAATAATTTATAAAATTACAATAAGTGAGAGTGTAATGCATTAAACAATAAAACAACACTTTTTTCCTCCACTAGTCATGTATATATGTGTTTGGGTTATGCTACGTAACCAATAATTTTTTTAAACAATATGAACAATAATCACCAATTAAATCAAAATACACTACATCTCTAAATTACTTACCTAAATCTTAATATTAAAATAACTATCTGCATATCTAATAAAATGAATATTCGATATATCCATTGTTCACATTGTTTAGTATTTTCATTTTCTACTTATACTTTTTAGTGTTAACATGTTTGTTGGGATTGATAGAATCTACCAAGTTTGGAGTTTATTGACCTCGAGCACTGTAAACGCTTGATAGAGTGCCCAAATTTAGCAGGTGCCACGAATCTCAAATTAATATCATTCTGTGGCTGTGAAAGCTTACAAGATGTTCATCCATCTATTTTCTCTCTCCCCAAGATTGAAAAACTATATGTGAGTTTTTGCACATCCCTAAAGAGGCTTTGCAGTGACTACTGTTCTCCCTCTCTTTGTGGCTTGTGGGCCACCGGTTGCTCCAATTTGGAAGTGTTCTCAATCCCCATTATGACTCATCATTCCAAAATCAAGTTACTTTTACCATCAACGGCTTTGACTGAAGTACCATCCACTATTATGCATCTCAAAAATCTTGAATGGTTTGCTTTTAACATCAGTTACTCTCTTCAAAAACTTCCTTTAAACTTTACCCCTAAAATTGGACTTATGGATCCAATAAAATATGAAGACGACACATGCATCATGTTAAGTAGAATATTCCCCACCCCTGCCTTTTTGTCTCTCAAGCAATTAATTTTCCACAAATGTAAGAGCTTGTCTGAACTCCCATACAACATTCATGTCTTACAATCATTACAAACATTAATATTGGATGGTTGTCATGTCATTACAAGTTTGCCAACAAGCATTAAGAATCTTCAACAGCTCTTTGAGCTTATGGTCGTTGATTGTGAAATGCTTCAATACATACCTCCACTTCCCCCATCTATTATATACTTTAATGCAGTAAGCTGTAAATCTTTGGAGGAAGTCTCAAGTTTAACCAGTGAACCATCCAGAGAACACTATGCATGGTTTGGATTCCATAACTGCACAAAGTTGGATGATGATGCATATGAAGCAGTTTTGAAAGACTTGAAATCCAGGATACAACTTGTGGCAAATAATGATGGATATTTGCATAATGGTAATAGATTCTGCTACTATTTACCAAGTAAAGAGAGCATAATTAATGAGTGGCTCCCTGACTACTACTCTAGAGAAGCTTCGATCATTGTTAAAGTTGCTCCAGATCACAAGATTTCTTCTTATCTTGTTGGCTGCATCTTGATTTCTCAATACCAATCTTGCAAGCTTGTCGAGAAAGAAGTGATATTTGGATGGAAATGCTACTTGGGAAAGGGTTGCAACGAGTGGGAATGGATCACAACTTCTGGCAATAGAGCACTACTCTCGACTGCTTATGTTGCGATTCCATTTGAAATGGTATCAGATCATAAGGTAGTATGGTATGATGGAGGTTCCAACGAGATAGCGGAAGCAATCAAAGAGAGAAGAAAAGGCACCACTTGCAATACTATGCTTAAATTTGAGTTCTATGCAAATACAGAAGATAATGAGGAAGTAGTGATAAAGGGGTGTGGGATCCATTGGATGCATGTCCATGTCAATCATGATGGAGAGATTAGTCCAGATGCCAGTGATGAGGGCTATGAATCTGATAGCTTGGAGTTGGAGGATGAATCCGATGACTTGGAGTTGGAAGATGAATCTGATGGCTTGGAGTTGGAGGACATTGAGGTAATGCTTCTAATACTAATCTCAGTAGTTTTCACACGTTATTGTTGTATTCTCAATTGTTTAGTCTAGAGATCCACAACAAAAATTAAATCATTCAATATTGATTTTGGAATATATATAATAGTAGTGAACAAAAACACAGAGTTAATGAATTATCTACGTGCTTGAAATTTCTTTTTATTTCTTCTGCACAACCTAGCTATAATTTTTTATTGTTTCTCTTACACAAAGCTTCTTTGCTTCAATTTTATAGATATATATCCTGCAAAAGTCACTACAAGAATTACAAAAATCAAGGTTTACTATGCTCTTCTTTACCAATTAAAAATGGACATGTTAACATTTGTTGTTGCCTAGCAAGTGTTTCACTTTCTCAATAAATTTAAATCACACAAATGATAATAATGATTTATGGAAAAGTTTAGGGCCAGCAATTTTATTAAATTCTGGCAAGTATGTAACCAGCAAAGAAAAGTGAGCCATTGGATGAAATCTTATACCAATCTCACACCATTAAAACCATCTTGATGGCTATTTGATGGGTACAAATCACAAAAATTGATGCCCCTAGCATTCCTCTTTTAAAAGTTATACTATTTATGAAATAAAACATTTTCGCTATATTGATGTTTTTGTTCATGATGTGTTGTCAATTTTATACCATAGTATATTGTTTGATATCGTCCTTGTTTGTGTGGTTAATTATCGTATTGTAGTAATATTGTATCAAATGTGGGGGATCATAAGAAATTATATTGTTGTCACAGAGTCAGAGAAAAGAGAACCGAATAAAGAGTGAATTTACGTGGTGGTTCCAAAGATTATTACTACTGGTAAGTTGTCCAATTATGTTATACTTGATGAATTTACTATTTCTTGAGCAGCTTACTTTTTATATTATAATGGAGTTGTTTTAATATATGGTCTCCTATTATAATTGTAATTGTAGTCGCAACAATCAATCAATATTTTAGTTTATTTTTTAATTCCACTTTTTATTTCTTTTTTACCTTTTTTTTTTTTTTACTTTATTGATTGATTATTAGTTGGAAGAAAGTTAGTTTTCTAACAAAACCCAATGTTATTGTTAATTTGGTGATTATCATATTGAAACCTGCTATGTCACTGTATGTAATAGTATATATATCATAACTTCAAACATACTATAATAGAGTTGCAATATTAGGCTGCAAATATATTCTAATTCAAATTGCAAGAAAAAGAAAATTATACGACATAAACCACAATGCGTATTCTTGTAAAAGCTACAATATCTAGAATCTCTACAATTAATTTTATGTTATCGATTTTATAACAGTGTTGTAGAGCAAATATCGAAGAAGAGATATAGAGAAATATCACTCCAAAACAGAATAATATCTTCCTGTTAAATGAAGGTACAGTAACTCTCATTTCTTTTGCAAACTAAGTGTTATGCAATATCTTTCCTTTTTTTATGTGAACTTTGTTTCTTTTTTCTCTTCAATTGAGTTGGTCTGTGATTATAAAAAAGTAAAGAGAAAAGAAATTAAAGAAAGTATAGCAGTGGATGCAAGGTCACGTGTCTCAACTCATATATATATGTTTCTTTCTTTTAACTTATTTTTTCTGCCTTCTACAGAGAACAACATATCATATGAGAACTCCATCCAATACGAAAGCTTCTGTGGGGAACACCTGTACTTTCTTTAGTTCATTATTGTTGTAATAGCAGTTGTCTATTTAGTCACTTTGTAGCACACTTTCTCTGAGAACACACCATTACTTATTTTTGCTCATTTGATTTTTGTTCAATTTCCCTGTCAACTCGGCAGTCTAGTTTAATTTGCATATTGCTTTTGCATTGGCATTTTCACTCTTTGTTTTATATTCATATTAAGATATTATCTATTACTACAAGACAGGGTTTAATGATAATTGAGTCATGAAGGAAGGCCATATAAATAAATATTATATTATACATACAGCATGTCATTATTTCAATACAATACTTAGCTTGTTTGCGACGTAGGTGTGGTCACCATTATGCATCTCAAAAGTCTTGAATGATTCGGTTTTAACATGAGTTACTCTCTTGAGAAGCTTCCTCAAAACTTTGGCAACACAATTGTACTCAGGGAGCCAATAAAACATGAACACGACATATACACCCCTGCCTTCTTGTCTGCCAAGGAATTAACTTTTTTGTAATGTAAAGTTCTCTAAACTTTCAGACAACATTCATGTCTTTCAATCATTACAAATATTATCAATACAGAATTGTGATGTCATTACAAGTTTGCCAGAAAGCATTGGGAATCTTCAGAAGCTCATAACTCTTTTAATCTGTAAAATGCTTCAATACATAGCTGCTCCACTTCCCCCATCTATCGTGTTCTTTTGTGTAAACAACTGCAAATCTTTGGAGACAGTCTCAAGTTTAACCAGTAAACCACCCAGAAAACATAAGGCATTCATTAGTTTCCATAACTGCCCAAAGTTGAATGATCATGCATATGAAATCATTTTAAGAGACTTGAAATCCAGGATAGAAATTGTTGCAAATAATGATGGATATCCGAATAATGAAGAAAAGAATGATAATATATCCTTCTACCATTTGCCAAGTAAAGAGAGCATACTTAACGATTGATTCCCTCACTACTACTCTACAGAAGCTTCGATCGTTGTTGCAGTTCCTTCAAATCACAAGCTTTCTTCTTGCCTTGTTGTCTGCATGCTACTTTCACAATACCAATATAATAACCTTTGGAATAAGCATATGATATTTGGATGTGAATGCTACATGGAAAAGGGTTGCAACGATAATCCTTTACTAATATCTCGTTATTTTCTTTTTATTTTTTCCTCTTTTTTTTTCCTGCACAACTTTCACATACTTTCCTTTTCCTAAATAGTTCTTCATAGTTTCTTACTCTGTAAAGGTTAACCAAGCTTCTTTGCTTCACTTTTATAGATGTGTCTTGCAAAAGTGTGGCACTTTGTAATATTCATCCTTTTTAATATCAAAATAAGTTAAAGGATTTAATTCTAATATTATATGATATTAAAGTTCTCCATATTCTTGTCTAATTATATATAAATGAATATATTAACATTTGTTATTGTATCGAAAGTATTTTCAGTTTAACAATAAATATAAATCACAGAGATTATTATATATGACTAAAAATCTCTTAAGACCAATTAAGAGTATCAGTTTAATTTTATAATGCAGTCCTATAGTTGACATCGTTTGTTTGTGTGGTTAATTATTGTATCATAGTAAAAATGTATCAAATGTGTAAGGAAGTTGGATAATGAAAAAATTATGTTATTGTCGTAGAGAATTAGAGAAAGAGTGGATGCATATTGTCAAATGGCTCCGAAGATGTTTGATATATTGTTTTGCTTTCTATATTGTCAAATGTCTCCAAAGATTATTGGTAAGTTGCCTCGTTATGTAAACTAAGCTTTTACTTATATTTGATGACATTACTGTTTTTCTTGAAGAGTTTAATTTTTCATATTATAATTAAGTTGGTTTTAAAACATGCTATAATAGGTTGCAGTATATATTCAAATTCAAATTACAAGAAAAACATTATATTATAACAACCACAATGTCTAATTGCCTAGCAACGATATCTATCATCACCACAATTAATTTATTGTCAATTTTATAACAGTGGTGGAGAACAGACACTGAAGAAGAGATATAAAGAAAGCTCACTCCAAAATCAGAGTAATATTTTCCTGTTAAATTATTGTGTATGTGCTGGTTCGTTTTTAGCTTGTTGCAACATATTTGTGTTGATTTTCAAACTGACAGGAACAATTTTATGCAGTGCTAATGGAAAACTTAAATGCTGCTCATTTTAGGGGGTTTATTTCTTGTCATCTAACAATTGTGTTGTTGTGAGGTGTGGATATGGGGCTGGCATAAAATGATATATATTCATATGTTTATTGGTTTGTCTTTCTTTTACCCCACCTTAAATGTTAAGAGACTTTTGTTCTATGGGAGCTTTGTTTAAAAACTAAATTAAAGTACTGGTGATTATATGTTGATAATTATTTGCAATAAGTATATTCAGAGGGAAAAAATAAAAAACTAATTTTGGATCCATTTATTACGGTGAAAATGATGAAATTATATTCATACTACCAATTATTACCCGTAGTGAACTAGGATTTTTTTTGGTATGCCATGATTAGAAAATTACTGCATTTTTTAAGAGTATATATATTTTTTATCTACAAGACATCATATTCACATTGAATATATTTTAAAAGCACGTAATAATTAGTTACAAAACATAGTAATCTCTCAATAGGACCAACAACATTTTATTTATAAGCCGCTATCTTGCTAATAATATGAGATTCACTACACTGATATCTATTATCTATCTCTATTCAAAATTCTCTAAACTTGTCTGACAAGTTTCTTTCATTTTTATTTATTTATTTTATCAAAATATAGTTGAATAGGACAAGAGATGAAGTCAAAAAATATCTATTGTGGCCTATGAAGCACGGACACTTCGCTGAGTTGTCGTGTCCGCGTGTCGGACACATTTTGGACACGATACTCATCGACACTCGTTGGACACGCGTGTTTGCTGTGTCCAACCGTGTCTTAATAAAAAGCAAAAAAATTCTTCTCCGGACACGCTTGTACACACCTAAATACCATCACGTATCAACGTGTCAAGTCTTATTCTTAACATATATTCTTGAAATAAATTTAGATATAGTATATATTATTAGTTATTAAAATAAAAAATATTTTAATTACTTGATATAATTAAAATAAGACATTAAAAATAATTAAAAAATTAATTTATAATTTAATATCAATAAAATATCAAAATATCATTACGATTTATCTAAAAAATACTTTATATTTTATATATATGCGTGTCCTCGTGTCTTATAAGATTTTAAAATTCGCGTGTCGGCGTGTCTCGTGTCATGTCGTGTCATGTCGTGTCTTATAAGATTTTAAAATTCGCGTGTCGGCGTATCTCGTGTCATGTCGTATTCCGTGTCCATGTCAATGTCCATGCCCATGCATCATAGATTGTGTCACAAAAATGTATGTATATTCTCTATTGATGAAAAAGGGAAGGATGAATTGCTAGTGCTGCAAGTGAATATATACTTGGGGTTCAAGTTTAATCATTTCTGCACTTACGTTTCTTTATTTTATACTCATTAGTTGTTGCTGAAATAAATAATTAATTTTCAATATAATAAACATATAAATATAAATATTATATATATAAAATTATAAATATCAAATTAAATAAATAAAATTTAGGATATTGTCTCTCTAATATTACTCTTGCTATTTATGTTTTGGCTGCTTCAAAGCTACTTGTGTTAATTGACTCCATTTTTCTTTGCTCCAATTTTAAGGGTTGTCTATTTAAAATTATCCATTAGAAATGATACAATAAAAATCAGATCATACCTGGTAACTATTCTTTAATTTATCCATGACTTAGTAAAAAATAAACAGGTACCTTTTGATAACAAAAACAACACAACTCTTGTTCATCTTTTTCACCATCTTCATTCTCCCTGCCAAGTCCCCAATTATGGTTACAAAGATATCATTAACAATTGAGAAAAAAAAAATCACCTAATACTAGTAGACAAAGTGACACACATTTGATTTCACTATACTGGTATAATGAGACGTGGCTTCATGATCATAATTTTTCATTATTTTGTTTTGTATGGACCCGCGCGGAAAATTAAAGGTAGCAAAGTAGATACACCTAAATTGAAAGGATCGATTCCTTTGTCTTTCTCGATCTCTACACAAGTATTTGCTTAAGATTGGTAGAAAATACTAGCTTAAGATTTTCTGTAAACTAAAAGAATAAGAAAAATATTCTTAAGATTTTTGTTGGTTACCTATACTTTTCCGTTTTGAAAATGTTTACGATCATTTTTATGACGCGTGTTATATATATGTTGAAAAAGAAGAGAGATGCATTATAAGTCAATAATATATGCGGCT
>NC_029793.2:7424035-7454067 GCF_000816755.2 Arachis ipaensis | reverse complement strand
CAGAATCGAAGTTAAATTATTGTTTTATCAATTTTTTTTGTAAGAAGACACTACATTCAACTCAAAATCTTAAAATATTAAATTAATGAATTTTTCATCTTATAAACTTCTCATTCTTCTTTAGTTTCTTTGATGTGAGACTAATTTCATACACTTCTCACTTGCAACACTAACAGTTTACTCAATATTTCGAATCGCTTCTACCTTCGAATACGATTATTTCCGACTAACAAATATTAACTAAAAAGTTCTTAGGAATGCAATTTCAATTTGAAGATACTCTTATCTTGGTGAGAGATAGTACCCGAAACCATTTATACTATCCTCTTTTGTAAGTAACAATGCAATTTCAAGGCTCCTTGTATATTGTTTTGGACCCACACGGAAAAGAAACAAGGTAAAGTTCCTTTTCCCTCAACCTTGTGCTCTTGAGTCTTGACTATCTATTGTGTGCAGTGTAAGCAATAGTATTAATCGATTGAAAATACTAAATATCAATATTTTTAATGGAAAAAAATAAGAAATTAATTAACATTAATTCAATATTTTAATTTTAAGAAGCAACACCTACAACCCTCTGTTCACCGATAATCGTTTTAATCCTCTTTATTCTCCCCGCTAAGCCCCCAATTACGGTTACAACAAAGATAATAATTTTTTATGGACCCCACGCGGAAATTGAAAAGATGGGTTCCAGTGACTTTCTCAACCACTGCACAAGCAATTGCTCTCTGATCTTTGTAAAGCCACTCGCACGAAAATTTCTCCGTTGACGTTGACCAAGTGGAGTCTTCGTCGCATATAGTCTACACACGCGTTAATACAAGATATGGTTATCAGCAGTCCATGAGAGATTAGAAATAGTTGCTCTCTTATTAATTAAGTGCTGAATCACTTCATTCATTACCATCATAGACACATGTCACTTTTGGTTGCTGCTGCTCCTTCTTCTTCTTCTCAAGCACCTGCGACTTATCGATACGATGTTTTCATCAGCTTCAGAGGGGAAGACACGCGCAAAGGATTCCTCAGCCATCTTCAAGTCGCTCTCCGCCAAAACCAAATTCAAACATTCAGAGACGATGACGGCATGGACAAAGGAGGTCTCATCTGGGACGAACTTCTTCACGCCATCAGAAACACAAACTTGTTTGTTGTTATCTTCTCCGAAAACTATGCATCCTCTAGGTGGTGCTTGAAAGAGCTGGTGGAGATCGTGGAACGCAAGAACAATAAAAATGTAGTGATTCCAGTGTTCTACGGAATAGAGCCCACACATGTTCGCAAGCAGAGTGGAAGTTACCGCAGAGCTTTTGATAAGCATGAGAGATCTTCGGAGGACCGTTGCCATGTGCAACAATGGAGGACTGCACTCACTCAAGCTGCCAATCTTTCTGGCATCACCTTTGATGATCACAGGTAATATGACCCTGTTTTGCTGAATTTGTAAGAAAATATTTATTTTTGAATTTTTTTTTATATGATCTTATAGAGAAGTAAAAGTAATTTTATGTTTGGATATCTCATGTAAAAAGGTCTTTTTATCAATCAATTATATTTGGGTATAACAATATAAAAGTATTTTTTTGTTTATTTATTACATGAAAAACATCTTTTTTTTAAGGAAAAAAGATCTTTTAAAAAAAGATGTAAATTACAGCTTCTCAAAAAAGATCTTTTTTTGATTTTACTAGTGCTTTTATTTTTACTATTAGAAATTTGCCAAACACGTTAAAAAATAAAAAAGATCTTTTTTCATTGAAAAAAGTTCTTTTTTTAACAAAATAATGGCGCCCAAACATGCACTTAGTATCTTTAACGTGAAAATATTATTTTTTGTCTAAAGAAGAAACACCTCTCAATGTCAACTTCGATGCTATAGCAATGGCAAAAGAATATAAAAACGTAAAATTCAAATAATGACATCTTCGGAAATCGTAACATTCATTATGATTTTACATTGAAATCAGGTATATTGTTCAAGATATATTGGTGTTACACGATATTTTTTTTCATGATATATATACAAATTTACTTGACTAACTAAAAGAGAGTATTATTATACTCCAATTAAAATAATGGATTGCAAGGAACTATATATGTTTATCCATTTTCACTTCGATCTATGCTGTGGTTATCTTTTGCCAGGGATGATGAAGCTAAGTTAATTAGTGACATTTTAAAAGCAATTTTGCCACATTGTGTGAAGAACAAGTGCTTCATAGATGGACTCAACAGACCTTTTATTTGTAACACAAACTATACCCGCGTTGAATCTTTGATGAGACTCAAGATGGAGAAGGTTCTTGTGATTGGAATTTGGGGTATGGGCGGTATTGGTAAGTCAACCATTGCTGAGGCTCTCTTCAATAATTACTCTTTTCAATATGAAGGCTCTTGCTTCTTGTCAAATTCCAGAGAATTAGGAAAACCATGTCTCAGTGACATATGCAGCAGACTTCTTTCTCAATTATTAAACCAAGATCTTCATAATACCAATATTGGAGTACTAGACTCTCGCACTAAAAGTAAACTCGAGAAGAAGAGGGCTTTGATTGTACTGGATGATGTGGTTGATTCGCCAATTGCAACTGATTTGGTTCCAGGTTTGCGTACTTGCCTATGTTCTGGTAGCATTGTCATTTTGACAACAAGGGACAGGAGTGTGCTTACAAGTGGAGGAGTTGAACAAATTCATGAAATCAAGCAAATGAGTAATGGAGACTCCTATCAACTTTTTAGCCATTATGCCTTTTCTGATTCCCATCCCAAAGAGGGGTATGGTGAACTAACAGCTAGAGTCATAAATTATGCTAACCGCATTCCATTGGCTTTGAAAATTTTGGGATCATTTCTTCGCGGCAAAAGTGTAGCTGAATGGGATAGTGCATTGAAAAAATTAAGAAAGTATCCCAATGCAGATATTCAGAAAGTGTTGAGATTGAGTTATGATGCATTAGATGATGATGAAAAAAACATCCTTTTAGATGTTGCATGCTTTTTCCACGGGCATAAAATGGAGGAAATAACAAGAATATTAAATTCTTGTGATTTCTTTGCAGATATAGGAATAAAAAGTCTATTGGACAAGTCTCTTATAAATATTTATTCGAATGTTCGTTATGATAAATACATACAAATGCATAGTTTGACACAGGAAATGTGTTGGAAAATCATTCATGAAGAATATAACAAAAATGGAGGTCAACAAATAAGACTGTTGAATACCACCGAAGAAATTTGCAATATTTTCCAAGATGAGAGAGTAAGAAAATCATGCTTTAATGGTTTGGTCTTCAAGATGAGTGTATATATGTTTGTATCAAAATATTGCTTACAGCAACATGGTACTAACATTGTATTGCAATGCTTATAAATTTTGCAGGATATTCATGGAGTTGAAAGCATGACGGTGGATATGAATCAAGTTACAATAGATCCACGTATAATCATCATTGCATTAAGGAAGATGCCAAAGTTAAGGTTACTTGCTTTAAGAGGAAATTTCAACATGGATCTTGAATGGAACACAGTGTTTCTAGAGGGTTTTCAACTTCCTAATGACTTAAGGTATATTGAGTGGAATAAATGTCCACTTAAGTTTGTGCAATCTATTTGTTGGCCTAAAAAACTTGTTCAGCTTTCTATGCGAGATAGCAATGTTGAAAAACTTTGGGATACACCACAGGTAGGATCATGTTTATATTTCTTTTTATGCTTTTTTGATAATTTTGTTAGATACTAAAATAAAGATTGATATTATATTATAGAAATTAGTTAGTATAAGTAATATTAATTATGGGACGTTTTTTTCAAGATTTATAATTTATAAACTTACTCTATTATGTAAGATTAATTTATAGCAGGTAAAAGAACTAAATTTTAGTTAATAAATTTTGTATTGTAATTCTATTCTGTATAATAAAAATTTTTAGAAAAAGGACTGAGCCTTTTTATATATTGTAAAATATTCTTACATGCTAATTATTTCTTAAAAAGTCATATTTTCATCATTTAATCAAGAGAATGTTTTTCTATATAAACTTTTGTGAGAATAAAATATCACACTAAAATATTTCATAAGAATAAAGTTTTATTACAAAAAAAGTAACTATAATATCACAGAATAATTAAATAAGTTTTGACGAGAGAACAACGAATATTTTATAAGAAAAAAATGATAATAAAATACATGACTTAGATTCAAATGACATATATATAAAAGAGATAAATATTAAACTACACCCAATAATTATTTATATATAGCCATCATAATTTTTTAAATTAAAACAAAGAACATAATTGGTTCTCAATAGACATTTCTTGTCATTTAACATTCTCTTGTTTTGCTACATCGTATTAATTCACTATATGTCATGATGCAATGCTTTCTTCAACAAAAAGAGATAATAAAAGTAACAATCAACCACATCAAAGAGTTTTCACTTTCGAAAAATTTTTTCCCCAAACGGATTTTTCACTCCTATGATTGTATATAGATGATGTTTGATTTGAATGAAGCAACAATATATATACTAAATACTAATAAAATCAAGTTCTATATTCTAAATTTCGAATAAATTATATATTATTTTAATATTGTAATGGACAACTAAAAAAATTTAATAGGGTTAAAAGAGTAAATTTAATTAGTAGCATTAAATTAGAATGTAATGTATTTTCATTTGATTAGTAGTTGTTGATGTTGTTCAAAATTTTCATCGTTCTCCTAGCACTCCCCTAATTTATAAAGTTAAAATAAGTGAGAGTGTAACGCATTAAATAATAAAACAACACTTTTTTCTTCCACTAATCATGTACATGTTTTTACATGTTTGTTGGGATTGACAGAATCTACCAAGTTTGGAGTTTCTTGACCTCTGTTGCTGCAAACACTTGATAGAGTGCCCAAATTTAGCAGGTGCCACGAATCTCAAATCAATAAAACTCGATGGCTGTAAAAGCTTACAAGATGTTGATCCATCTATTTTCTCTCTCCCCAAGATTGAAGAACTACACGTGAGCTATTGCACATCGCTAAAGAGGCTTTGCGGTGATTATTGTTCTCCCTCTCTCCATTGCTTGTGGGCCACTGGTTGCTCCAATTTGAAAGAGTTCTCAATCTCCATGATGGCTGATCATTCCAACCTCAGGTTACTTTTACCGTCAACGGCTTTGAGTGAAGTGCCATCCACTATTATGCATCTCAAAGATCTTGAGTGGTTCAGTTTTAACATCAGTTACTCTCTTGAGAAGCTTCCTCAAAACTTTGCCTCCATAATTGCGCTCACGGATCCAATAAAACATGAAGATGACACATGCATCATGTTAAGAAGAATATTGCCCACCCCTGCCTTCTTGTCTCTCAAGGAATTAGTTTTCTACAGATGTAAGAGGTTGTCTGAACTCCCAGACAACATTCATGTCTTACAATCATTACAAGTATTAGAAAAAGTATAGGTAGACAATGAAAATATTAAACAATGTGAACAATAGATATATTGGATGTTCATTTCACTAGGTGTACGGATGGTTATTTTAATATTAAGATTTAAATGGTTAATTTGGAGGTGTAGTATGTTTTTATTTGATTGGTGGTTATTCATATTGTTCAAGATAGTCATTGTTTACCTAACACTCCCAAAAAAATTTAGACCTCGAAAATGTCAAAGCTACCAAACTAATACATCACGTTGCAAAAGTTATACTATTTATGAATAGACAAATTTGAAATAAAACATTTTCGCATATTGATGTTTATGTTCATGATGTGTTGTCAATTTTATACCAAAGTATGTTGTTTGATATCGTCCCTGTTTGTGTGGTTAATTATTGTATTATAGTAATAATGTATCAAATGTGGGGGATCATAAAGAATTATATTCTTGTCGCAGAGTGAGAGTACAGAGAACCGGAGAAAGAGTCGATTTACGTCGTGGTTCCAAAAATTACTAGTAAGTTACCCAATTATGTTAGCTAAGCTTTTGATTATACTTGATCAAATTACTATTTCTTGAGCAGCTTACTTTTTATATTATAATTGAGTTTGTTTTTAATATATGATCTCCTATTATAATTGTAATTATAGTAGCAACAATCAATCAATATTTTAGTTTTTTTCTATTTTAATTCTACTTTTTTTTTACCCTTTTTTTTACTTTATTAATTGATTATTAGTTGGAAGAAAGTTAGTTTTCTAACAAATTTCTACAGATGTAAGAGGTTGTCTGAACTCCCAGACAACATTCATGTCTTACAATCATTACAAGTATTAGCATTGGATGACTGTCATGTCATTAAAAGTTTGCCAACAAGCATTAAGAATCTTCAACAGCTCATAGAACTTTGGATTGCTAATTGTGAAATGCTTCAATACGTACCTCCACTTCCCCCATCTATTATATACTTTAAAGCACTAAACTGCAAATCTTTGGAGACACTCTCAAGTTTAACCAGTGAACCACCTAGACAACACAATGCATGGTTTGGATTCCATAACTGCACAATGTTGGATGATGATGCATATGAAGCAGTTTTGAAAGACTTGAAATCCAGGATAGAACTTGTGGCAAATAATGATGGATATCCGCATAATGAAGCAAACAACGGTAATACATTCTTGTACTACTATTTACCAAGTAAAGAGAGCATAACTAATGAGTGGTTCCCTGACTACTACTCAAGAGAAGCTTCGATCATTGTTGAAGTTGCTCCAGATCACAAGATTTCTTCTTGTCTTGTTGGCTGCATCTTGATTTCTCAATACCAATCTTTCAACTTTGGCGTCAAAAAAGTGATATTTGGATGGAAATGCTACTTGAGAAAGGGTTGCAATGACTGGGAGATAATATTCATATAAATAAATATTATATTATACAGGATGTCATTATTTCAATACAATACTTAGCTTGTTTGCGACGTACGTGTGGTCAGTGGTCACCATTCAAACTGAAAAATAACAAAATTACTCTTTATTCTATTTTACCCTAATTATTATCTCCTTTAACCTTTTTTTTTTAATGGTGAAGAATTCAGATCCCAGAAGGTCCAGGACTCAACTTGTCACTTGCCCCACATTATTGTAAAAGGTCCCCTAGTGTGGTTTCTTTTTCTTTGTTTAAGGAGAGTAAAATGCAACTAAATAAATGAATTAACTCTTACAAATATAAAGAAAATGTTTGATTTGATTAAATCCTAAGTTGCAAAACATAAGTCTATTAGTCTCTAGTAATGGTCTTTCGGAAAGTCTTCGGGGCCATCAATTTTGATAAAATTCTAGCTATCATATAGCCAGCAAAATTTTTGCTACGCGCCAAATCATTTAACCATCAATCCTCCTCTCCATCTCTCTGTTTGAAATACCTATGCTGGTTACTCGATGGCCCAAAATCTAAAAAACTGCTGCCCTTAACACTGCTGATTTTCTTTTTATACCTTCATTCCCTGTTTAGTTTGATAATGACAAAAAAATGTCATGTTGATCTGTCTAGCAATTATTCAAACTGTCATGTAGACATCACATAAAATTATGATCAAATTAATGTTGATTAGTAATTTATCATATTATATTCAGTAATTACAATAGTGTCAAAATATAGTATAAGAAGTATTATTAAAAACTGATTTAGAGTATTATTCTTATTAAAAGAATAACAGTTTAATAATAAGTTTCCAACTTTCCATGAGCTTTGTAGTTAAATATTTTTTAGCAAAAAATATTGAGTAATTAAAATCACCGACAGATGGGAATCGTATTGTGTGATTTTTGGGTGGCTAGTACCATGGCCATGCTTGGTCACAATCGACAATGTTGTTTTCATGGTTTATGGCAGAGATAATAAAGCAAAAGGTATAGAGTAGACTCACACACTGAGTTTTGAAACAACTAACCAAATCTATGATGGGGACACTTCTTCGAAAATGGATAGCCATGTGCATCTTACCCCTTGATTTTTCCTAACCACCCAGTTTCTTAATCTCTTTAATTAATTTGGGTATTTATACACGGATTAAAAGAAAAGAAATGGCTCTATGGCGCTATCAGAGATTATTGGTTAGTAATTAGTCCTACATAAAGTTCCTAGCTAGTTAATAATTAGGGTAAGTTTGCGTTAAATATCAATGGATTAATCCAATGAGAAACTAGCTCGTGAAAAAAAGGGGGTAAAATAAAGAAAATAATTACTAGGCTCACAAAATAATATACCGTTAAAAGCATACCCTACTAATAAAAGCAATTGATGTTGTTGGGAAAAACGACATAAACTTCACTAAATAAGAAAAATATCCAAGAAAAATCCGTAGAGGGTCCTACAATAATAAGTGACATATAAACAAAAGTAAGAAAAAAGGGTCAATAATTTTAAAGATGATATTGCTGTTGATCGAATTGTTAATCAATATATGTCTACCCTAATGCTTAAGTTTGTCACAATCATTTCAGCAATGTCCTAAAATATGTTGCTCGTGGTTTGCTTCATCAAAATTAAGATCATAAAGAACTCAAAATTCTTTTCTACTTTTTTTTTTTAATTTTACGCATGTATGTTCAAATTAAATTTATTTATTTTAAAATGTGTTAATAATTAGTCACTTTTGTGATAATTATATTCATTTAATAAATTTATCTAATTAATAATTTTTTTCTATATGCATAGACCTAGTAAGAAATTATTCCGTGCGTGAATATTTGACTTTTAAGTACTAATTTGAAAAATTAGAAGTATATATAATGTTCTGATTTATTTTAAAAACATTTTACATTTGAATTCTTTTATTACTATCCAACCCTCTACTTTTATCAAAATTCCTACACTACCCTTATTTCTTTTACCAAACTCTAACCCTAATTAACACCCAATTATCCCTTTACCCCAAAGAAACCCTACCCCCCTTTCTTTTGCAGCAACAAATACACACCTAACAGCAGTAGCTGGGAATGAGAGAAAAAAACAAAGAAAGGAAGAGGGGAGGAAGGAAAGGGGGAGAGCAGAGGGGAAGGGAGACCGGTGAAGGGAAAAGAGAAGAGGGAGGCGGCGCGGTGGGTGTTACTGCCACCGTCGCTACCGCTGGGGGAAGGGGGGAAAAGAGAGTGATATCCGAGAGAGAGAGAGAGAGAGAGAGAGAGAGAGAGAGAGAGAGAAGGGAGAAGATGCAGCGGCGCTGGTGGGCCTCATCGCCGCCGTCGCCGCCTTGCTGCTGCTTCGCCACCACCACGCTCTGCCATGTCACCGCCGAACTTGCCAAGCCGCCATTGCACACCAGAGGAAAGGGAGATCGAGCAGAGAGAGAGAGAGAGCATTGATGCTGTCGTCCCTGTTGGTAGGGGTGTTCGCGGTGCGGTTTGGTTCGGTTTTTTAGAGAAAAGTCATCCGATCCAATCGTTTAATTAAACTGCGGTTCGGTTTGGTTCGGTTTTTTAATCAAGACCATCCAAACCAAACCAAACCAATTAAATTCGGTTTGGTTTGGTTTGGTTTGTTCGATTTTTTCAATTGATTAAAAAAAAACGTCATACTATTTCACAAAGCCATAACATGTAATTATACAACACAATAACTAACAAAAGTCTTAATACAATGAAATTCAACGACAAAAGAAATTATAATATGACAATTAAAGTCATTAAAAGTTCAATAGTCAATACAATAAAAGATAAAAATAATTTTTCAGCAAAAGAGAATCATGTTTTGGTGCTCTCGCCTGCAAAACAGCCAAACATCTTTAAGCAAACCAACCTGAAATCAAAAGGCAAATAATAATAATAATAATATAGCACCAGTGATTAAAACGGATGGAGGAGATGCTATCTTTACATTGGTACCTTTGTTAACAACACAATTATTTTTAACAGTGATAATGCAAATGAAATAGAATACAGACTAAATTTAAACCAATAATAACATCTCCTTTCATGTTCACAAATCCAGCAAGAACTTCTAAGTGCACCTTCAAATCTAGTTAGCACATTCAATCAGGAAAGGATTCAAGTGTCAACACAAAAAATATCAAATTCAAGCAAGCTCGTATAAAACTAAACTAGAATAAACAAAGACAAACATAGCTAAAACCAGAATCATAAAAACATAATTATACAATTCACAGATTCACAAATTACACATAACTTCCTGAAAATTTTTTGCTTCAAAAGTAACCCCAAGTTACATTTCATAAGATTAATACAATAGAAAGAAAGTACAATGAACGATTAACTGAGTTATTTGAACTAATGCTTCAGGTCAAATTACCAAAATCACAGGCATAAGTGCATAACCATCAACATAATTCACTATATGCTGTACGCTGTACATAAATCAGGTAATTTATTTGAACTAATACTTCTATACGCTATACATAAATTAGGTGATTTAAAACTCTGTCTTCTAAAAAAATATTAAAAAAATATGAAAGTTGCAGCAACATAATTCACTATATATTGATTATGTTTTACAGCTCAATCATTATTATCTCTAACGATTGAATTCAGCAAAGAGAACCATAACCAGATAATAATATATATCCAAAAAAAATTGAATATGATGAGTTTGGAAAACTCTAAATTAACATATGTGATGACTAAATATTATTAATTTAATTAATTACAAATATATTAATTCATATATAGTGATTAAATTAATTTTTGCTATGCAGATTTAACATTGGGCCAAAATTCAATCATGATCATTATAAGCCCAATATGATTGTAAATACCCAGCCTTGGTTAAAATGATTAAGTGATTTGGCTGAAGCAAATTGTTAGTTGGGCCAGTTTTAATTATCATTGATACAAGCCCAAATAATTTTGCATGCTTGGTCCGAAACCTAATGAGGGAAAGCAAATATTCTTTGCCTCCAAGGGACCTCAAGTTTTAATCATGTGGTGGAATTCAAATTTCATTAAAGTGAAGTTAATACTTGTATGAGAACTATGAGAGAGAAGTTGTCATTGATTTGATTGATGGCTTTATTGCTACATGCAACTCAGAGAAGTAAAAGCAACTTACTTTAATTAATGTGTTCTATTTCATTTAATTGCTTTTCTTTCAAACTCTATCTTCTCTCTCTCATTTTTATTTCTTCTATTTCGGTCATTACCCAGCAACCATAGAAGCTACACCTAGCCACCGAAAAGAAGATGGTGCAAGCAACAAGACCATCACAATGATGGCAAGAAAAAGCAAACTAAAAGTATGCTGTGGCTAAGATCCTTTTTCACTTGTGGTGAGATTTTGTGAAAAGATCTTGGCTCCTCCATACCAAAAATAGAAGTGAAGATTTTGGTCAGTGAAGAAGATCCTTAGAGAGGATGGCTTGTCTCTGATTCTGCTCAGCCACCACAGAAGGTAGCTAGAGTGGCTACGTGATGCAAGAGGCAGATATTGGAGCAGATGAAGCTATCATCATCATGAAGCATCAAGGGCCAGAAGTTCATCTTGGAGGGCAAGGCAAGGATGAAGGGTTCAGATTGATGAAGAATGGTGACCAAGGAAGGACTAGAGGTAATTGCATGTTGGGTTTTGCATGAGTTATCTCTTCTCTCTCCCTGGCCGAACCGGTTCAAGTTGAAGAAGAAGAAGATTGGCTTGGTTTGTTTGGTTTCAACCTTGAAGGCTTCTCCCTATAAGTAAAGGTGAATAGTCAGGGTTTGATTCAAGAAGTGAGAGTGCAAAGCACAGAGTTTCTATAGCTCCCGAAGCTAACATATTTCTTCTCCTTCAATGTTTTTCATTTTGTAATTTTCTGTTTAATTTTGTCATGTCTTGAGTCTCATGGAAAAAGGCAAACAGTGAGGTTTGTATGAAAAATCAATAGAGCGGAAAAAGGCAGAGAGTGCAAAATTAAAAGAAAAAGCCATAGATGTCCTTAGAGGTCCTTTGTGCATCTGTGTTGTGTTTCATGATTCTGTAGGAATCCCCTTGTAAGTTGGGTTAGCACTTTACAGTTGAAAGCTTGGCAGTGACCAAGTCAAGTTCAGTTTGGGTTTAGATTCTGGACTTGTCCCGGATAGGAACGGTTGTTCCTAGGGAGAATTGGTTTTTGTAATCAAGGATGATTATAGTGAAATTCCATCATTGTTGTGATGGAAACTGGATGTAGGCTACCTTGCACTTAGCAGCTGAACCAGGATATATCTTGGTGTAATTCTCTCTTTCTTCTACTCCATTACCGCTGCCCAGGAGATAAAATTGAAAATATCTCGTGCTGACTGACGAGACAAAAAAAAAGTCTCGTGGCTGGGGACGAGACAAAAGAAAAAGTCTCGTGGCTAGTTACGAGATAAAAAGACAAAAAGTTTCCAGAAGTTGTTTCAAAGGCCAGCAAGTTTTATCAAGCAAAAAAATGGGCTAAGATTCAACCCCCCTTCTTTTAGCCACTGATTACCATCAATTGGTATCAGAGCTTGGTCTCAAAGAGATCAAGCTTTGCAGCTTGGAGAAAAGATCCTGATGGCAGAAAACAGTGGCTCAAATCTGGTGTCCTACAACCTGACTGAAGGACAATCAAGCAACAGACCTCCTCTTTTCAATGGAAAAAACTATACCTTTTGGAAGGAGAGAATGAAGATCTTTGCGCAAGCAGTGGATTACAGATTGTGGAAGATTATCCTAGAAGGTCCTCAATATCCAACCATCACAAGTGCCGAAGGAGTTGTCACTCCTAAACCAGAAGCAAGCTGGACCGAAGAAGACAGAAAAAAGGTTGAACTCAACGCCAAGGCTATCAACTTACTCAACTGTGCTATCAGCTTCGAGGAGTACCGACGGGTATCACGATGCACAACAGCAAAGAAAATCTGGGACAAACTCCTAGTTACTCATGAAGGAACCACCATTGTAAAAAAGACCAGGATATATATGTTAAACAGAGAATATAAAATGTTTGCAATGAAGGAAGGAGAATCCATTGATGAGCTATTTGAGCGCTTCAACACCATTATTGTTGGCTTGGATGCTATGGGAATCAAGTATCCTGAATTTGTGCTAGTGAGAAGAGTGTTGAGATGTCTCACAAAAGAGTGGAAAACAAAAGCTTTAATTATTTCTGAGAGTAGTGGTCTTGACTCCATGACTTATGATGATTTGAGAGGAAATTTACTTGCTTTTGAAAACACCTATTTGAAAAAAGATTCAAAAAAGAAAGGAATAGCTTTCTCATCTGTTACTAACCCTCTGGATGATGAATCTACTGATAACTCATCTAAAAATAAATTTGTGTTGTTTTCAAAAAAATTCAGGAAAATGGTAAAGCTCAAGGAAAGAGGCAAAGGAGGCAGTTCAAGAAAACAGAAGAAAGATTTCAGCAAGGTGACTTGCTACAACTGTAAAGAAACGGGACACTTCAAATCTGACTGCCCTAAGTTGAAGAAAGAAGAAAAGCCGAAGAAAGGAAAGAAAAAGGGACTGATGGCATCATGGGAAGATCTTGAAAATGACTCTGAAGACGATGAAGAATCTGAAACAAAGTCTCAACCATGCCTTATGGCTGACCACGTTGAGCAGGTAATCATTCCCAACCCTGACACTGAATCTCTTCATCTTATGATAGATCATCTTTCTGGAAAAATAAGATGCTTTTTGCTGGATAATCAAGAACTTGAATAACAAATTATCATCCTTAAAGCAGAAAATGGATTTCTAAAAGAAAAGCTAAGGGAGGCCGAAACTACTTGTGATCTTGTTGAAGAAAATAAGCAATTAAAAGCCCAACTTAGGAGCTGTGAAAGTGACCATTCGGTTGTTGCATATGTTGATTGTTTTAAAAGGAATGAAGAGTTGCTTAAAGAGGTCAAAAGGCTTAAAGAAGACTTAGCCAAGTTCACACAAAGTTCTGAAAATCTGAATCAAATCTTGGCTAGCCAAAAACCTCTTTATGATAAAGTTGGCTTGGGGTTCTATAAATCTATTGAAAAATCTCATTTTGAAAATATTGCTTAATCTTCCAATGATACAAGATTTCAAAACCCAAGAAGCTTTAACAAAATAGCAACTCCAAGATTTTGCAGATTATGTAACCGAAATGGACACTTTCCCATACAATGCTTTTTTGGTGAAAGGATGATAGGTGATAAAGTTTACAAGGTTGTTTTTTATTATAATGGCTTAGGACATAAGAGATGGTTTAACGTGAAAGGATCCAAGAAAATTTGGATACCTAAGGTCACTTGAGCTTGTTTTATAGGTATGCTTAGCATCCAAACGGAAGGAAAATATGTGGTATATGGACAGCGGATGCTCTAGGCATATGACCGGAAAGACAACCTTCTTCATAAAGCTTGATGAATATGATGGAGGATTTGTCACTTTTGGTGATGATGCTAAAGGAAAGATAGTGGCTGTTGAGAAAGTTGGTAAAATCTTTTCATCTTGTATAAATGATGTTCTTCTTGTAAATGGTTTGAAACATAATTTACTTAGTGTTAGCCAATTGTGTGATTTAGGCTTTGAAGTTATTTTTAGAAAGTTTGTGTGTTTGGTTGTGTGTGAAAAATCTGGGGATATTTTATTTGAAGCTAAAAGGTGTAATAATGTGTATGGATTGACTCTTGAGGACTTGAAAGAACAAAATGTAACATGTTTTACCTCTCTTGAATCTGAAAAATGGCTACGGCATAGAAAGTTGGGTCATGCTAGCATGTACCAAATTTCTAAGCTAGTTAAGAAAAATCTGGTTAGAGGAATTCCAAATATCAAATTTGATAAGGATCTTACTTGTGATGCTTGCCAATTGGGCAAACAAGTAAAATCATTTTTTAAACCAAAAGATGGAATTTCAACTAAAAGGCCACTAGAGATGTTACACATTGATCTTTTTGGTCCAACAAGAACTCAAATTTTAGGAGGTAAATACTATGGTCTTGTGGTGGTAGATGATTATTCTAGATTTGGTTGTGTACTTTTTCTTGCTCATAAAAATGATGCTTTTCATGCTTTTTCAACTCTTTGCAAGAAAATTCAAAATGAAAAAGATTTAAAAATTGCCCATTTGAAAAGTGATCACGGAAGAGAATTTGAAAACCAAGACTTTGAAAAATTCTGTGATGATTTTGGAATTGCTCATAATTTTTCATGCCCTAGAACCCCTCAACAAAATGGGGTGGTTGAGAGAAGGAATAGAAGCCTTCAAGAGATGACTAGGGCCATGCTTTGTGAGAATGAGATTCCTAAATTTCTATGGGCTGAAGCTGTAAATACAGCTTGTTATATTTTGAATAGGACAATTATTAGAAAAGGGTTGAAGAAAACTCCTTATGAGCTATGGAAAGGAACCCCTCCAAATCTTAAGTATTTTCATATTTTTTGATGCAAATGCTTTGTACTTAACAATAAAGAAAACCTTGGTAAATTTGATCCAAAATCCTATGAAGGGATGTTTGTTGGATACTCCACCACTAGCAAGGCCTATAGGATTTATCTCAAAGAACATAGGATCATAGAGGAATCCATACATGTTACTTTTTGTGATTCTAATTCAATTCCCAGTGCTGTGTTAGATGATGATACAGATTGTGAAGATGTTGTCAATAAAGGAACCAATGAAGAAAATTCCAAATCTACTCAAAATGAAGAATCTGCCAGTCCATTTTTGTCTCGTCAGATTAGAGGAGACATTTCCATTTTGTCTCCTGAGCAGGCACGAGAACTGAAACAGTGAGACCACCAGAAACTCATCAAAGCTTAACACCACTCCGGAAGCCTAGAGAATGGAAGTCTATGAGGGGTTATCCTCATGACTTTATCATTGGTGATCCCTCTCAAGGTGTAACAATAAGATCCTCAACCAAAAGACAATCCGAACTAAGCAATTTTGCCCTCTTGTCACAAATGGAGCCCAACAATGTCAAACAAGCTCTTGAAGATCCATCATGGGTCAAAGAAATACAAGAAGAGCTTGCTCAATTCGATAATAATGAGGTTTGGACACTAGTACCTCATCCGGATGGTAAGAAAGTTACGGGTACTAAGTGAGTGTTTAAAAATAAACTTGGTGAGGATGGACAAGTTGTTCGTAACAAGGCTAGATTAGTGGCCCAAGGTTACGATCAAGAAGAGGGTATAGATTTTGATGAGTCTTTTGCTCCGGTAGCTAGAAAGGAAGCAATTAGATTGCTTCTTGCCTATGCTGCCCATAAGGGTTTCAAAATGTTTCAAATGGATGTTAAATGTGCTTTCCTTAATGGCTTTATTGATAGAGAAGTGTATGTGGCACAACCCCCCGGTTTCGAACATAAATATTTCCCAAATCATGTTTTTAAACTATCTAAGGCTCTTTATGGTCTTAGACAAGCTCCAAGAGCTTGGTATGAAAGGCTTAGTGCCTTCTTGTTGGAAAATCAATTTCAAAGGGGTACCACCAACACTACTTTATTTATTAAAGCATCTAATGATGATATTCTCCTAGTTCAAGTTTATGTGGATGACATTGTATTTGGTTCGACCAATGAGTCCTTGTGTGAAGAGTTTGGAAAACTCATGACTAGTGAGTTTGAGATGAGTTTAATGGGAGAGCTTACTTTCTTTCTTGGCCTCCAAATTAAACAAACTCCTAGTGGTACCTTTATTCACCAAGGAAAGTATACAAAAGAACTTATCAAAAAATTTGGCCTAGAAAGTTCCAAACCAATGGGAACACCAATGCATCCTAGCACGAAACTTGAAAAGGATGATGATGGCCAAGATGTGGATGAAACAAGGTATAGAGAAATGATAGGTTCACTCATGTACCTTACCTCTTCTAGACCGAACATTGTTCATAGTGTGGGTGTATGTTCAAGATTTCAATCTCACCCAAAAGAATCCCATCTTTCAGCCGTTAAGCGCATCATTAGATACATTAAGGGAACTAGTGACTATGGCTTGTGGTATCCTAAATCTGATGACTTTTGTACAGTAGGGTTTTGTGATGCAGATTATGCGGGAGATAGGGTGGATAGACGGAGTACATCCGGCATGTGTTGCTTCCTTAGAAGCTCACTCAACATGTGGTCAAGCAAAAAGTAAGCCACAGTGGCTCTATCCATAGCTGAAGCCAAATATATTTCCGCATCTGCATGTTGTTCACAATTAATTTGGTTAAAAACGCAGTTGGAAGATTACAAATTAAAGATCAATAGTATACCCTTATTTTGTGACAATATGAGTGCTATTAACATCTCAAAAAATCCTGTTTTGCACTCAAGAACCAAGCACATTGAGATAAAATATCATTTCATTAGAGAGCATGTGCAAAAGGGTACTATTGATATTCAATTTGTAAAATCTGAAGATCAACTTGCTGATATTTTTACAAAACCCCTCTGTGAAGACAGATTTTACACTTTGAGAAAAAGTTTGGGCATGATGAAATTTTGATTCTGCTTAGTTTTGTCTCGTAGGAATGGATGAGATAAAAATAAGAGTGTGTTGGAAGGACTGTGATCAAGGGGGAGATAGCACCAAAAATTAATTCTCATGGGCCCCATCGAATTTCCTTGACCCCACTCTAACCGTTTTGTTAATTTCTCTCTATGTAAATCATAATCTCTTTTTGATGTCCCATCAAATCTTATTGGAAGTGGTTATTGTCAAATCAAATCCTTCCCTTCACCTAATCCCTTGATTCTAGGAAACCACCTTTCAATTTATTTCAAATAAAAGAGAAACTCTTTAGGTATTAACCGCCACTTAATGGTCATTTAATTCCCTCTTATTCTCTCTCCACTCCACATTTAATGCTTCCCTAACCTTCTTCCTCCCTCACTCCATTCGGTTTCTATTCAACCCCCTCATCTTCCACTTCTCCATTTTCACTACCATGAAAAAGAAAACTGCCCCTAGGAAAAGCGAACGGATTCTCTTCTCTCAAAAACCATCTACACCACAATCTCATACCCATATCCATATTCACTCTACATCATCATCTTCTCCCTCACCTCCCTCAAAACAAACTGACACCATGAGAAGGAAGGTCATAGCCACGAAAACCTCTTCAAGGAAGAAGAAAGAGAGAGTTCCTGTGGAGGAAGAGGAAGAATCTCACACATCTCCCATTCCGTCTCCACCACCATCTCCACCGAAGAAAGCCACGCGTGGGAAGAGTGCTCAAAAATCAAAAGGATTCGCTCTGCACAACACCAAGGAACCATCAAACCTGGAATCCTTGGATTTCAAGAACAAATTCAGCAAAACACACTCTCACTATGATCCTGCGAGATTCAACTCCTGCGCTTCATATGAATTTCACAAAGAGGTTCTGGAAAAGCGTCATCTCTGTGCAACCTATCTTGTCAACCTTGACTCTCTCACCAACAAAGGGATAAATGTATCTTCTCTTTTTGAACTGCTTCAATGGACTCCATTGCTTCACATTCAAAAACCGGTTTACCCTGGCTTAGTTCGTGAATTCTATGCCAACATGAGACTGATTGATGGCACCATCCATTCATATTTGAAGCGAGTTCACATCACTCTTGACACTGCAACCATTGGGACAGCCTTGGGCTACAAAGAGGAAGGGCCGAGAGCATACATGGCCGAAAAGTGGGACTCACAAGTCAGAGTCACCTATAAAGTTGTTCTTCAACACATTTGTGAGAATCTCTCTGGCTTGGATGGCACTACTCCTACCCACAAAGCCCTCGGACCAACCAACTCTCTGCTTCACAGAATTATCACCCACATCCTGACTCCTCAAAGCGGCTCCCATAATAGAGTAACACTCTCTGACTCTCTCATCATTTTTTCACTTGTTACATCTACTCCTATATCTTTTGGCTATCTTATGATCTGACACATGTGGGAATCGGTAAAGAGCACCAAAAAGGCAAATCTGCCCTATGGTATGTTCTTAACCAGCATCTTTGAATATTTTAAAGTTGATCTTCTGAATGAGGCTGTAGAGAACAAAGTGTCCATGATCAAAGGAGGTAGAGCTGTTAAAGGAACCAAGGGTAAGAAATCTGTGGCTTCGGAGAGTGACTATGAGAGTCGGCCCGAATCTTCCAAGGCGACCGAATCCACCAAAGAAATTCTCACAAAATTTTCAAATATGTCCGAGCTCATGATACAATTCCATAAAGCAGGACGCAAGTTAGCCTATGAAAATGAGAAGGCTTGGATAAGATGTAAGGATAAAATCAGTTTGATGCTGGAGAGTCTTGAGGAGGATCTGGGAGATGCTACTGAGGAAGGAGCTCAGGAATCTGATCTTCATTTATTTGATGATTAATCTGTTTCTTTTAGTATTTGATATTGGCATGTTTAGGCTCAATTAGATACTCTGTTTTGTTGGGTTGGATACTGTTAGTACTATAACTCTGTGATACTCTGTGGATACTTTTGAGAAATATTTTGGATATTTTGCTTGCTATGTCAAACTCTTTTTGCAGGTGCCCCCTTGATGCCAAAAGGGGGAGGAATTGGTTTTGAAAATTGAAACTGAAAAACAGGGGAACTGAAAACTGGAAAACAGGGGATGAAATTCTTTTGAGAATTCATGATCACCCTTGTTGAAATGATACAGTTGATGCTTGATAATGCATGTTGATAATCCATTTGTTTTATCATGTGATTGCTATTGTTGCTTGATATTTATCTTGGTAAAATGCTTGGTTTATTATAATTGTGATGCATTTGTTTTACCTTGATATAATGATTGCTATTTTGGATTTATTTTTGGCAGTTTCTTTAAGTTGAGAAACATGAAGTTTATTATGGTTTGAGATGATCATGAATGATTAGAAAATTTTCTTTTGCTATGATCAATCTGCCTTGATTTGATTAGAAAATATTCAGGAAACATCAAGTTGTTTGTTTTGTAAGATTGAGCAGAAAATCAAATTATTGATAACAAATGAGTTTTGATTATCATTCATTTCTGCTCATAAATCAAGCCATTCAACATTGCATATTAATATGTTGAATAACATTGTTACCTTAGGCTTGATAAAAATTGTTACAGGTATGAAGCTTCCCTTGGTAAAATATTCAAAGGGAATATTCTATACTTCAATCTTTAATTCTTTTCATTTCAATTTTAATAATGTTTGTCATCAAGGGAGAGATTTATGAGTTTGGAAAACTCTAAATTAACATATGTGATAACTAAACATTATTAATTTAATTAATTACAAAGATATTAATTCATATATAGTGATTAAATTAATTTTTGCTATGCAGATTTAACATTGGGCCAAAATTCAATCATGATCATTATAAGCCCAATATGATTGTAAATACTCAGCCTTGGTTAAAATGATTAAGTAATTTGGCTTAAGCAAATTGTTAGTTGGGCCAGTTTTAATTATCATTGATACAAGCCCAAATAATTTTGCATGCTTGGTCCGAAACCTATTGAGGGAAAGCAAATATTATTTGCCTCCAATGGACCTCAAGTTTTAATCATGTGGTGGAATTCAAATTTCATTAAAGTGAAGTTAATACTCGTATGGGAACTATGAGAGAGAAGTTGTCATTGATTTGATTGATGGCTTTATTGCTACATGCAACTCAGGGAAGTAAAAGCAACTTACTTTAATTAATTTGTTCTATTTCATTTAATTGCTTTTCTTTCAAACTTTATCTTCTCTCTCTCTCTTTTTTCCTTCTTCTATTTTGGTCATTACCCAGCAACCATGGAAGCTACACCTAGCCACCAAAAAGAAGATGGTACAAGCAACAAGACCATCACAAGGATGGCAAGAAAAAGCAAACTAAAAGTATGCTGTGGCTAAGATCCTCTTTCACTTGTGGTAAGATTTTGTGAAGAGATCTTGGCTCCTCCATACCAAAAATAGAAGTGAAGATTTCGATCAGTGAAGAAGATCCTTGGAGAGGATGGCTTGTCTCTGATTCTGCTCAGCCACTACAGAAGATAGCTAGAGTGGCTACGTGATGGAAGAGGCAGAGATTGGAGCAGATGAAGCTATCATCATCATGAAGCATCAAGGGCCAGAAGTTCATCTTGGAGAGCAAGACAAGGATGAAGGGCTCGGATTGATGAAGAATGGTGACCAAGGAAGGACTAGAGGTAATTGCATGTTGGGTTTTGCATGAGTTATCTCTTCTCTCTCCCTGGCCGAACCGGTTCAAGTTGAAGAAGAAGAAGATTGGCTTGGTTTGTTAGGTTTCAACCTTGAAGGCTTCTCCCTATAAGTAAGGGTGAATAGTCAGGGTTTGATTCAAGAAGTGAGAGTGCAAAGCACAGAGTTTCTATAGCTCCCCAAGCTAACATATTTCTTCTCCTTCAATGTTTTTCATTTTGTAATTTTCTGTTTAATTTTGTCATGTCTTGAGTCTCATGGAAAAAGGCAAACAGTGAGATTTGTATGAAAAAGCCATAGAGCGGAAAAGGGCAGAGAGTGCAAAATTAAAAGAAAAAGCCATAGATGTCCTTAGAGGTCCTTTGTACATCTGTGTTGTGTTTCATGATTCTGTGGGAATCCCCTTGTAAGTTGGGTTAGCACTTTACAGTTGAAAGCTTGGCAGTGACCAAGTCAAGTTCAGTTTGGGTTTAGATTCTGGACTTGTCCCGGATAGGAAGGGTTGTTCCTAGGGAGAATTGGTTTTTGTAATCAAGGATGATTATAGTAAAATTCCATCATTGTTGTGATGGAGACTGGATGTAGGCTACCTTACACTTAGCAGCTGAACTAGGATATATCTTGGTGTAATTCTCTCTTTCTTCTACTCCATTTCTGTTTCCGCTGCCCAGGAGATAAAACTAAAAATATCTCGTGATGACTGACGAGACAAAAAGAAAATTGTCGTGGCTGGGGACGAGACAAAAGAAAAAGTCTCGTGGCTAGTTACGAGATAAAAAGACAAAAAGTTTTCAGAAATTGTTTCAAAGGCCAGCAAGTTTTATCAAGCAGAAAAGGGGGCTAAGATTCAACCCCCCTTCTCTTAGCCACTGATTACCATCAGAATAAATTATTAGAAACAGGTCAAAATTAGAACAACAATAAAATTAAAACAACATAAATTAGAACACCAAATCACAAATTCAAGTTAGATAATTAACCAGACTCAGTAAATCAAGAAGCTAAAAAAAAGGCCAGAGACAATCAGAATTACAACCAAACTAATTCTAAAAAGTTTCATGTGGTGCACCAATTTCAATTACCAAGTTATCAACATTCAACAATAAATCAATAGCATCAAGCAATAAACTGAAAAATAAATCTATAACCAGCAATCCAGCAATACCAAATTAAAATCAACAATAAACTGAACAATACACTGATCTCAATACACTGAACAATAATTCAATAACCAGTAATACCAAATTACTAACAATAAACTGAACAACAATAAAATAATTCATCAAATCAGCAAGGCAGCATCCAGCAATAAACAGCAACAAGCAAATTACCAACAATAAACAGCAACCAGCAAGGCAGCAAGCCAGCAACAAAACCAACAATAAAATAATTCATCAAATCAACAATGCACCCACCAGTAAACAGCAAGTAGCAACAAATCAACAATGCACCAGTAAACAGCAAATGGTTCAAATTACCTGAATCGGTGGCTCGGGCTCCATATTGACTTGGGAGGAAGGCTGACTGGGAGACTCGGAGGTGCTGGGAGTGGGTTGAACTGATGATCGTGGCGCTGAGTGGGAGAACCCAGAAACACTGCTGGCGCTGGGTGGTGGCGTCTCAATGGCGACGGCGTGGTGGTGTGCTGCCCTGTTGAGTCAGTGGGCGACGGCGTCGTGCTGTGCTCTCTCTTCTGGGTCAGTGCTGTGCTGCCTTCTGGGTCAGTGGGTGGCGTCTCCGCGAAGAGATTGGGGAGATTTGGGTGCGCAGGTTAGGGATTGGGGATTTGGAGAAGAGAGAGCGAGAGCGACTGAGTAGTAGAGAGTAGAGAGTAGAGACTAGAGAGCGCAGGTTAGGGATTGGGGATTTGGGGGTTAGGGTCAGGGACGGCTGGGATGCTCTCACAATCGCGCAGCAGCTTCATTCGTTTAGGGCGGTTGGGATTTTCATGGTCAGAATCGAAAACCGAACCGAACCGCAAAAAAAACAGCAAAACATGTTTTTTTCAATTTTTTCGGTTTTCGGTTTATTCGGTTTTCGATTTTTTTGGTTCGGTTGGTCGGTTTAGTTTGGTTCGGATCGGTTTTGAACACCCCTAGCTGTTGGGGCTGTTGCGGTGGTTGCCGTCGTCACTAAAAGAGCTCATCGCTGAGCTGTTGTGTCGCCGCCGGAGGAGAAGTCGTCGCAAAGCTATTGTCCTATTCGGCCGTGCTCTATCCTCCATTCTTCCTCCACTGGTTCCGCCATTATCCTTGCCCTTTGAAAACGTCGTAGGAAGCATTTCACACCTATGTCAGTTCTTTTCCACTGTTCTAGCCTGGTTAGTGGTTGTTCTGTTTTGTTTCCATTTCTACTACTGTTTTACCACAGTTGTTGATGTTGTCGTCGTTGCTCTGCCTTTAGCCGTTCGTCACTTCTGTTCTGTTGTGCCTCTATTCGCTGTTTTGCTTGCCTATTGGAGCTGCTGCTGCCTCCATCCAAATTTTGCGCTCTTTCGTACCCTTTAGTTTGGTACTCCGGGTTTGGTATCTTCAGTCCCTTGAGACTAAGTTGTGAGTAGGCATTACATTTATAATTATTTGGCTTTACATCTATAATTATTTTGATATATGCTGCTTGAATTTATGACTATACTTACAAGTTATTAACGAAGGATTTGAATTTGATTTTAATAATGGATTTATTAGAACTAAATATTATTTTTGTGAAATTCGAATTTTTAATCTGCACATGAGACTATATACATGTTTGATGAAGTTTTGTATTATTTTAGAATATTCGATTTTATTGAATATGTGTTTTTGAAACATTAAAGTATTGTGAATACTCACTCATATACTATGAATTTG
The DNA here is from genome assembly GCF_000816755.2 of Arachis ipaensis. Taxonomy (NCBI): domain Eukaryota; kingdom Viridiplantae; phylum Streptophyta; class Magnoliopsida; order Fabales; family Fabaceae; genus Arachis; species Arachis ipaensis. The sequence continues at coordinate 7,430,202 of NC_029793.2, read as the reverse complement.
TAAAGTATATTTGACATTTCATATGACTGAAAAGGATTTTTGATAAGAAAGTATTATTTGATTTGATACTTTATATATTTGAAAGATCAAAGATTGGTTGTATTTGAAATTATATGTTTTGAATTGGTTTGGGAGGCTCGCATTAGAAAACTGTAGTTAACGGCGGTTATAACGTTAACCTAGATGTATCTGGCTCAGACTTCAACTAGCAGGGGCGTTGCTAGCCTAACGTGTAGGCCACACATTGGATCTGTTATTCCGTACGGACACACTAGAGGAAAGGTCTACCCTTAGAGGTGGAGCTACCCAAGTGTGGACTATTTGATTTGATTTCTGTATGAGAACTCCCTTATTGATTCACTTATTCATATAAATTATTATTTTCTAACTAAAATTATTTTCATAATAATGTTTAGATGGTCTCATGTGAATTATAGATGTATTGTCTAGTCACTGAGTTGCAAAACTCACTCCGTTTTCTAAAAATATTTTTCAAGAATAAATATTTGATTATGTGAGCATTTCTATTCAAGAGTAATGATCTGCAATGGGTATCTATTCTTTGTTGGGTTCTTAGACGTCATCTGCTCCATATGCCACAGGCAGGATCCATCTATATTTATTTATTTTATTTTTGTTCAATTATGTAATTATTCATTATTCTAGAAAGTGTAAATTTATCAAAAATTATTTGTAACCTTTTTATTTATCTTATATTCGAATTTGTTAGGCTTGCTAGGAAACTCTTTTTTCTGAGCGCCAATCATAGCTCATTTTAGGCTGTAACAGTATAGTTCGTCATCTTGTAATTTAAAATAATATAATAGTAAAGAAATAAATCTCTGGTATTATTTTTTTTCTTTGGTTTAATTATTACGTAGCTATTATATTATTATAATTTTACTCAGTTTTCAATTATATTATTCTTTTTTTATAAGCAAAACCTTCTCAATTTTCATTTAGATTATTATAATTGAAAAAATTTAGTCATCTATATAATTTTTTTACGAAGTTTCCAATTTTGTCAATCATGACAAAGCGCCATAATAAAGATTGAATATTTCATAAATTTACTGCCCCAACTAGGCAACTATACTACATTGCTAAAATATTAGTACAGAACTATACATAATTTTTTTCCCTCTTGCACAGTAAAATATATAATGTATATTTACTTTTGAATTTAATTTAATTTTTTTTCCTTAACGATGAAATTTTGGAATGTTGTACTTGATGTTATTGTATGAGATATGAAAGTTGTTGGATATAAATGGTCATAAAAACTTCAATTCTCTAATTTAACTTTTTATTGTGACGGGCGATAAAAATAAGGATTCATTGAAAGAAAAAAAAATTGCACCGTAAAATTTGATTAAAACCTTATAAACTATATAAAATCAATTGAAAATTAAACAGTGAAAGTATAATTGAGAACCTAGAGTAATTAAACCTTTTTCATTTAATCAAAAGATTTATAAATATAAAATTAATTTTTTGGGACCTACTTATACAATATATGTGTGTGTGTCTAAAATAAAAACATGTCAAATCATGTAGTGTAATACTGTAATTTATTTATTTTTAAGCGTATGACTTGTGATATATAACTAATCTTCATAGTTAACAACACCATCAAAACGTTCTTAGTGCATCAAATTTAACTTGATGTGTAATTACTAATGAGGAATGTTAGGGCCAGCAACTTTTGTGATTTGTAGTCATCAAATAGCCATCAATGATGGTTTTAATGGTGTGAGATTGATATGAGATTTCATCCAATGGCTCACTTTTCTTTGCTGGTTACATGCTGGCCAAAATTTAACAAAGTTGCTGGCCCCTAGACTTTTCCATTACTAATTATTAACCATTCCTCTTAGATATAAAGCACCACCCATACAAACATTAAAATGTACAATTATTGCTTAAAGAATATAGGGATAAAAGAAAAAAGAAAAAGAGAAGAAAAGAAAAGAAAAGAACAAAGGTCTAAGAAATATTAATTTAATTGAATGCAAAGTTGAAAACTAACTAACTTTCAACTTTTCAAACTAATAGTGGATTAATTAAGATATCTAATCCCAATATCCCACCAACAATGCCTTGTGTGTGTGAAATCATTGCCTGGATAAAACTGAAAAGAAAGTCAAGCACTATCAATTTTTTAATTCAATCACTCTCTTACTTTTAGGCCTATGCACTTGCTTCTAACTTCTTTCTCTCTCTCAATCAAGATGCAAATAAGCACAAACAAACATTCAAGCCATAAGTCCAACCCCACCAACTCTCTTCTTATGAAAGTGTTCACTGTGTTTTTTTCCTGCTTCAACAGTGGAGCCTGTGTATTTCTGTGCTTTTTGGTTTCATCTGATCTTCGATTTTTGTCTCAGACACAACAATGAAACCTCTTCTTTCACAACTCTCATGTCTCCAAGTCTTATTGTAGCCTTAGTTTTGAGCAAAAGAAAAGTAAAAAAGGATGAAATAATAAACTCACTTTTTTTTTTTAATTCTCTTATGGCTGTAATACAATTTTTGCTTCTAGTTCCACCAAATTCTGTTCCAATTTTTGTTGTTGTTCTTGGATTGGTGGTGAAGGGTAAGAGAATTCATGATTGATCTACAATTTCACTTGGAAGGAAATGGGGTTGAAGCTGATTCTGCTGCTGATTAAGCTACATTTAGTGCTCAGCACTCAACAGCTTCATGAATATGAAGGTATGAGCAATAATTTGAGGTGTTCTACAATGAAAATGTTATATTGTTCAGAATTATATTCCTACTTAGGATTTTGTTAATGAAAATTTAACAAATGAGAATTTAGTCACAAACTTGTATTTGAGGTTTATACATAAGGTTTACATTATTATTAATTGTAGTTACAATAATCATTACAGATGTTATATCTTGCTTTGTTAATTTTGGTGGATCTTTCTAGACATGATCCCCTGTCATATCCACAATTTATTTTCTCTCTGCTTTCGCGGGCCAAAAGTAGAAATTCTGATGAACAAACCTCTCAGAACTGTTTATAAAATCAGTAATTTTTGGTTAACTTAGTTTATAGTTGATATGTTCCTCTCTAGGAAAGTTGATGCCAAAATTATGCTAAATTAGGATTTATGTTTCCATTTGTAGCCACCAATCCACACCATTCAAGAGCAAGTACTCAGTTTAGTATTGCAATCCCACCATTGAAATCAACTTCTGGAGTTTCCAAAAGCACTGCACATGCTCCTTCAAAATCATCTTCCAGTATTCCTGAAAGTATTGCAATGCCACCTTCTAAGCCAATTCAAAGAACTCATGGAAGGAAATGGACACATAGTTCTATGGATTCTCCAATATCACATTATAAGCATCACTATTCGAGAAAAAGGTCCGGCAACCTGACCCCTGCGCCGGCCTATCCAATCCATCCTCCTGCTTACAGCTATCAAGGTTTGATTCTCTGGCTGAAAAGCTTTACATAAAAGTACTACTCAATCATTACATATTTGAACATTAAAGTGTAAAATTTAATCTTATTTCTTGTGTGAAATTCTATTAAAAGTATAGGTCCTTCAGTCTCCAAGTTGCAGCCTCCATTCTCTTCACCAAAGAACAAGGATTTTCGCGCACCTGCACCTTCACTGGCACCATCACCAGCGATTATGTCAAGCCACCTTAACGGTATAAAATATTTTTTTCCAAAACATATGTTGTTTTGACCAAATTGGTATATTGGAAACTTAATTATATAGATCCATTGTGGCCAAATCCATGAATTTTTCAATTACCAATTTAGTCAAAGAGATCTTTATTTAAAAGCGAGCTAGTAATATATTTTATGTAGATCAAGCTCATCTAAAGTGAGGAAATTGGTAAAGTAACTCGATAGGGGGACTCATAGAAGTTACAAGTAGATCAACTTCCTTACTTTCGAGGATCTTTATCCATTTCATGTACTTTGGTTTTTTTTATTAGAATCTAACTGTTGGTTATATCCATTGTTCATCAGTGCCCTCTCATTCACCTAGAATTGCACCTCTGAGTTCATCATTGAAGAAGACTAAGGCACAGCCACCAGCTGCATATTCTTTTGTTCTGCCACCTCCACCTCCTAATAAGGGTAATCTGAACTTAACCCGAAACTTCATAAGCTTTTTTTTTGTTACTTCTTTATTAATCATCTCAAGAAATCTATGTGATGTTGAATATTGATCGTCCTAGCTACTTGTAGATTGTTTGTCCATGACTTGCTCTGATCCCTTGACATACACGCCACCCGGTTCGCCTTGTGGTTGTGTATTGCCTCTTCAAGTAAAACTCCAAATCGGCATTGCAATATCCAAGTTTTTCCCTTTGGTTTCAAAGCTTGCTGAGGAAGTTGCAGCCGGTCTTTCGCTGAATCGCAGCCAAGTTCGCATTGTAGGAGCTGATGCTGCTAATCTACAACTAGAGAAAACCAATGTTCTCATAAACTTGGTACCAACAGGAGTAAAATTCAATGACACCACTGCTTTCTCCATATATCAGAAACTCTGGCACAAGAAGGTTCTTAGGCATGCTTCACTCTTTGGTGCTTATGAAGTTCTCTATGTCCAATACCCAGGTTATACAATTCTTACAAGTTTATTAGTATATTATATGTATTATGTTTGCCTTCATTTCCAAAATTTTCTGGTTCTGTCACTGATGCAGGTCTTCCACCATCGCCACCTTCCGCGTCCAATGGTATAGACAATGGGCCATATATCAGTGGTGATAACAATGGAACAATAATGAAACCTTTAGGAGTAGATGTCTCAAGGAAGACAAAAGGAGAGAGTAATAATGGAAGAATGATTGTTGTAATTGTATTGTCATCAGTTACTGCTTTTGTTATATTCATTGGACTTGCTTGGCTTTGTTTGTTGAAGTACAGATCCTGTGTCATCAAACCGGAACAAGGTCCAGATGTTTTGATTTCACCCTCTTCAAAACTATCTGGTTAGTCCAATTCAGATACAGGATCAAGAAAAATATTGATTTCTATAAGTTAATCTTAGTATCATGAAATTCTTCAACTTTGGTTGTTCATTGTGAACATAAATAACTAGATTTACACTTAAACAGGTACTCCTACAGAATTAGCTCATGGGAAAATGCAAAGTTCAGGATCAATGTCCTTCAATTCAGGGTCAATAACATACACAGGAGCTGCTAAGATATTTTCATTGAATGAGTTAGAGAAAGCAACAAATAACTTTGATTCTTCAAGAATATTAGGAGAAGGTGGCTTTGGTCTTGTATACAAGGGAATTCTAAATGATGGGAGGGATGTAGCAGTGAAGATCCTTAAAAGAGACGATCAGCGTGGTGGTCGCGAGTTCTTGGCAGAAGTTGAGATGCTTAGCCGGCTGCACCATAGAAATTTAGTTACATTGTTAGGTATCTGCATAGAGAGAAAGACCCGGTGCCTAGTCTATGAACTAGTCCCTAATGGGAGTGTGGAATCTCACCTGCATGGTAAACAAGCATCACTCTTCAACTTTTTAATCTGAATAATGATATATCCTCCTAAATCATCATCATCCAAGATTCAAGATAAGTGTTTCTGTTCTGATAATGGCTTTTTGGATGCTTTCTATCTTCTCAGGTGCTGACAAGGAAACTAGTCCACTAGATTGGAATTCGAGAATGAAGATTGCGCTTGGTGCAGCTAGGGGATTGGCTTATCTTCATGAGGATTCAAATCCATGTGTCATACACAGGGATTTCAAGTCCAGCAACATCTTGTTAGAAGATGACTTTACACCAAAAGTTTCGGATTTTGGATTGGCTAGAACGGCATTAGAGGAGGGAAACAAGCATATCTCCACCCATGTTATGGGAACATTTGGGTAATACTAAATCTTGATTTTTAACTCTTAAGAGGTACTTCAACATTTCTTTCCATTCCTCAAGATGAAAACTTATCCCATTTACATGTTGATTTTGCAGATACTTGGCTCCTGAATATGCAATGACAGGCCACCTTCTTGTAAAGAGTGATGTATACAGCTATGGAGTAGTACTACTTGAGCTCCTAACAGGAAGAAAGCCTGTGGATTTTTCACAACCACCAGGCCAAGAAAACCTTGTTACTTGGGCTCGTCCGCTTCTAACAAGTAAGGAGGGCTTAGAGATGATCATAGATCCTGTTGTAA
>NC_029793.2:7420766-7423988 GCF_000816755.2 Arachis ipaensis | reverse complement strand
AAGTCGCAGCGATTGCATCCATGTGTGTGCAGCCAGAAGTGTCTCAAAGACCATTCATGGGAGAAGTAGTTCAAGCCTTGAAGCTAGTATGCAATGAATTTGAGGAAACAAGTGATGTCAGATCAAGGAGTTTTCAAGAAGGAAGTCTCCTAACTGACATGGAAGTGAAATTGTCCGGTGTTTCGGACGAGGGGGAAGACTTTTCTGGGTATCATACCCCGGTGTATGGCTACCAATCCGGCGAGGAAAAGGTAGCATTATCAGCAACAGATTTGCTCAGTACTTCAGGCCAAGAATTTGAGTCTTTCAGGAGGCATTCTTCTTCAGGGCCTTTGACTAGTGGAAGGAAAATAAAGTTCTGGCAAAAGTTGAGAAGCATGTCCAGAGGAAGCACCAGTGAGCATGGATTTTCAACTAAACTAAGGCCTGGATCCCATTAAAACTGTTTCAATCTTGACTACATTATTCTGAGTACAGATTCTGATGAGAGTGGACATGTATTTATTACTTTGTTGAAAAAAAAATGGCAATTTTTGCCAGAAAGACTTGCATGTTCTTTTAGCACATTTAATGTGTGCTTTGAGAATATTTATAGTCACTCATTTTAATTTATGATGTTTGTAAATTTTGTAAAAAAAATGAAGGATGAGTGATTGTAAAGCAGCCACATTTTCAGAAAGAGCTGTTTTAAGAATTTATGGATTTTCAGCAAATTTCCATTTAGGATAACCTTTTCATCCACAAAAAGTCATGAAGCCATGACCTTCTTGATTAACAGTTCCACTGTTTTACAAAACATTACACAAATAAACTACTTTAGCTTAGCTTCCAATCCTATAACTAACACTCTTTTTTTTCCCTCCCTAATCTGCAAGATAGCTGCTCTCATCTTCACACTGCACACTTTACTTTTCCTCCTCATATTCAAGCCAATTTCCCCAACCTATCTCTCAAAATCTTCAATCCCATGTACCTGTCACACACAAGTAGATACCAACATGTAAATATTAGCATCATAACTTCCCTATTTAGATTCATGAAATGTCTTAGATGCACCAAGTTAAAGTTGGTTGTACATGATTCACCAAAATAAACCACTGATATAGATATAATAAAAATTGTTGATAAAAGTTACATTAAGATCTATATCATTGGATCATCTAGATGCATGATGCACCAAGTTTAACTAAGTATATCATTAGCATTATCTTTAAATGCAACATAATGTTTATTATGATCACATTTAAAGTCTCAAGACAGAAATACAGAGATACAAAAGTTGTTTTCTATATTTTGATCATACAAAATAGGAGACAAATTTTCTTAGTCTCAATATCTCTGTATTATGATCTCTATGTACATACCTGCCCATCATCATAACAGTAGCTTGAGGATTTGTTCCTGGAGACTCATCAAATGTTGATCCATCAACCACTCTCAGCTTATCAACACCAAGAACCTTATGATCAGAACTAACAACCTTCCCAACATGGCAACCACCATGGTAGTGCCAAATTGTGATCACAGTATCTTTGCAAAACTGCTCCAAAGACTTAGTATCATTGGCATGTCTTGGTACAAGGTTAACACTGGCCTTAACACTGAGGTTAAGAAGTTTCTCTGTAGTTTCTCTGTTACACAGAGTGTAGTTTGTGAAGTGTTGAGACTGAACTACCTTTGTAGCAAGCTTGATCCCTTCGACGCAGCGATGGAGATCGTAGGGGTGGCTGAAGTAGTTGAAGGTGACAGAAGGGTTGTCATTGACATTTGTGTTGACCAATTTGAGGTCACCTACTGACCAAGGATTTGCAACCTTTGATAATATGAAACCTCCTCTGAATGCTTCAACTGGTATGTCTTTCTTGTTCTTGATAAAGGCTTGAACTGCTTCTTGTGATCTTTGCTTTGGAGGGATTGTAGAGAGTTGTCCAATCTGGTTGTTCATGCAAAAATTGGCACAAAAAAAGAAAAAAAAAATGAATGTTAATGCATGGTGTTCTTGAGATCATGGAACTTAGATAGGAGAGGAGAAAATATAGACCCAAGATATATGAATAAATAGACATAACAATGTGTTTATAATAGAGAAATTTGAACTCTAAAAAATAATCATGTAAAAATAAGTTCAAACTAATATTAAGAGAGATTCTGTCACATTATAAAAAATAAGATAGGTTAAAATACAACACAAATTTCAAAATATTTTTTTATTTCTAAAACAAGAAAATTAAAATATAAAAAAGATAGTTCGGTGCACAAGCATTTCGCGTTAACGCAGAGTCCGAAAAAAAACACACTTAAAAAATGTAATATATGTAAACTAATCTAATAATTATATCAGTGGCTAGTTCAATAACTTGAATCCGTGATAACACAACTTAACTATTATTCTAAAGCAAAATAATTTAAATATATTAAATCCAACTTGATGAATCATGTATTGAGATACAATGACCTATAAATGTATAAAAATATATAAAACAGCTTAAAAAAAAAAAAGAATAATGGAGGTNACATGGCCTAATTAACTTCTAAGGGTTCGAATGTGATCCACAATATTCATATATTCACATTATGTGTAAATTTATGATTTATATTAAGTGAAATATAACATAATAATGCATATACCTCAGGTGAGACAATGCCATGGTGCCAATGAATGCTATTTGGGGACTGACTAAACCCACTGCTAGCCTCAATATAAACACCCAACTTGGTAATACCAACAGTTTCAATGAGTGACTGATGAACTTCCCTGTTTGAAGGAACAAAGATTGTGTTCATTGGATTATCAACCATTCCTTTACCAACAAAAGGGTTGTCATGTACAACTGAGATGTTCAATTTCTCTAGCTCTGGTTTTGGTCCAATTCCACTTAGCATTAGCAATTGAGGTGTACCAATTGCACCACTTGATACTATCACTTCGCTTTCTTTATCATTTCCAATTATTGCTTCATGCCGTTTCCCATTTTCATCTTCGAATATTACACCTACTGCTTTTGGTCTTTTTCCTGCAAACGTTTTATTAGCATTATTATATTATCATACATTATTAACATTATTATTAGTCATGTAATGAAATTAAATTATAGGGACCTAGCTATATAAAACTCTCTATACAACATAGAAACTTGATTACAACACTTACCGACTAAAAAAATATAAAAATTTAATTGTAAATTAAATAAAACTACAAATACAATTTTAAATAATTTAGAC
>NC_029793.2:7416324-7420741 GCF_000816755.2 Arachis ipaensis | reverse complement strand
AAAAAATTTTGAAAATATTTAAAAAATAATTTCTAAGATCAGTTTGTGTTTATGAAAATAAAAAATCTAATATATTTAAGTAGAATTATTTAGAGAAAATTATGATGATGAGTCATATGAACCTACCTTTTGTATCAAAAACAATTTTTTGGACAGTTGCATATATCAAAACAGTAAGTTTTTGAGGGTTGGCAGAAGCAAGCAATTCAGCAGCAGTGTGACGGCGTCCAAATCTATCAAAAATGGTTCCACCAAGCTTAGTTCCATATATATGATCATATGTGAATCCATTGAATGGTGACACCCCTGAATCTAAGAGGCTGTCCCTCACTGCTCTTTGATATGATGAAAACGTTGGCCTGTGAACTATTTGCTTCTCAATCCATGGATATGATTCATTCACTAGCTTTGGATCCCACCCAACTTTCTCTATAAACCTGCATCATTAACACTAATATTATTGCATGCTAATAAATAATAAATGTTCATTAAGGGCAACCATATATATTACAATAGAGATGATGAACGGGTATTGTTTCATGTATAAGTAATTTCATATACCGAAATATTTGGTAACTAAAAAAAAATTAATAAAAAATATTAATGAATATTAAATAAGATAAATTCTGAATTTTTTTTATTATTTTCTAGCATTACCGTTTTATATATTACTACTTCTATTTTTAATATAATATGATTTAATAAGTATATAAAAGCGAGTTTTTTTTTTTTATCAAAGATAGGGAGATTCGAATTCGCAACTTGTGAGTATAGAGAGACTATATCATTTGAACTATAACTCATTGACATATAAATGTGAGTTTAATTGGTATTAAAAGTTGGAATCATACTATTTGAAATTGTATTTAGTTATTGAGATATGGCATAAATACATAATTAAATTAAAAGACAAAAAATTGTGTTTGTTGATCTATTTTTACTTTAAAAGATAAAACAATATAAGATATTTATATTCTAAAATGTACTACTATTTTATAGTTATCTCTCTATTTTTAAACATATCTTTTCATTCTCTGTCTTTATATTTATGTAATATTAATTCCATCTATTAAACATATAGCTTAAGGATGATAAAAATATGTCTTAATACATAGATGTTAATAAACATGTGTGTGTTTAACTACCATTTCCTTCTGTCTCATCACTAATAATTTAAAGATTCGTTTTCATATTTCAGATACTTTTAATTTTAAAATAATTTTTGAGTAATATGCTAGGAAATTAATATTATATGAGTTGCTAAATAAATTTAATAATTTTTATTAAATTTTAATTTCATATATTTTTTTATTTGAGTTTTAGATATTTTTATTTTTAAGAGTTTTGAATAATTTTTTTATATTAAATGTTAATTATAATATGATATTGACCGTATAATATTAGCTTTCAATAAATTATTATTATTATTAATAAAAACACGTGACAAGCTCTTAACCACACACCATAAGGATACTGAGCCCTTGAAATTACAGAAGGTACTACTGTAATCCTCTAGAATTAATTAGTGCAACACTGCAACATAGACCAAGTAAAAAATATATTTAAAAAAATACTAACTGGTGCATGATTTTGTTGTCATAAATTGTTACACATACTAGACAAAATTTAAACTTTCAAAAATTGTTTAAAGCTCTAGAAATTGAAGATGATTGATAATAGAAAAAGTATTAAAATTAAGCAATTATAGCATTGTGCCTATCCACTGTCTTTAACTAAAGCCTTAACTTTAAGAAATGCTATTTTGTTTTAAATTTGGATCCTCTAAATTTTAAATTTTCACTTTAGAGAATAAAGTAAGATCTCGCATTATTGAATATTTTCTCTCTCATATTTTCTCTTGATCTTACCTATAAAATAAATGGTGATAAATCATACTTTATCCTTTAAAGTAAATTTCAAAATTTAAAAGATCCAAATCCTTCTATTTTACTTTATTTCTTTTATCAACCTGTCAAAATATGTCACCCACATGGATTAACTTAACTAATATAAGTAAATTTGTATTATCTATTGTTTTTACTTTACTACCCCCCTAAAAAAACAAAACCCCCAGGCCAAAATAAAGAAAACACACATAAATTCACATTAAGTTCATCTTTACAAGTAAATAGAAAAAGGATTCCATATATTATGAGTTTATGACATAAGGTCAAGGATAAAGATATCCAAAACTTAGTATTTTTTCCCAAATCTTAACAGATTTTGAACGAGACTATATCTAAAAGAAACAAAGACATTTGGAAAATACTATATAAAACAATAAAATAAAATAAAACAGAATCTAACCACTGTACATAATTAGTATTGAGTAGTAATTTTTAATTGTTTATATTAAAATTAAAAAGATTGTTTGCGATGATATGAGAAATAGATTACACACTAACCATATATAAATTATGATTTAGTCATTTAACGTTGGCAAAATTTTAGTTACCTCATGGCCTTAAAAAACACTCATTATAATGCACTAAAATTTCAAACTAAGAGAAGCGGTAAAAAATAATCTTCCATTGATCCCTTTACAGTTAACTAACAGCCTTAGTTTTTACATCTTACATTATTAATCTCATGTATATCGTCTAAGCCATTTATTTCAGTCAAAGATCGCAAAATAGATATGAGAAAACTTGGTTATTATTAGCTTCGGAAAAGACTAGAGACATGATACACAAATGAATGGCCTACATCAATTGGAAATGGCATGTGTCAATAATTATTACTCTTTAGTCTTACCAACCACTATAAAACCAAATAAAGTGATGTAATTGTTATTACTCCATCACCATCATGTGTAGCATTTTATTTGGGTATCATGTACTCAAAAAATTAAAATCATCATGTGTAGCATTTTAAAGACTAGCAAGAATGTAGTTTCTTCTTCTGATCATTTAAAAGTTTGGTAAGTTCACAAGAACATAAACTTTTTTTTTTCTCATTAAATGAAGATTAAGTTTACCTTTGTATGTTTTTCATGTGCGTGTGTGTACTATATTACAAAATTAAATAGCTCGTGGGATATAGTTTCTTTCACTTGTGAAAAAAATTAGAAGGATGAACAAAAAGCAATTATGATGTAAATAAATATTTCAAACAATAAGATGATATATAACAAGTTAGCACTACTTATTACTTTTTGAAATTTTCTTCTAACTTATGTTATCACCCTTTTTTGTGTGCTTTTAACTTTTTGTCACTTTTATATATTCTTTCTAATTAAGTTAATCATTTACCTAAGGATTGAGCACCTTAATTACTTTTACCAAAAAAAAGAAGATTCCTTGTAAAATGAAAGTATTGTTCTCTTTCCATATATATCTGACAATAACCCCACCTAATAATCACTTCCATCACATAAAATAGGGTTGCGTTTCAAAGGACCACAAAGACTCAAAGAGTTCCCACCAAAAATATAAAGAAAAATAAAGGACCACAAGGAGCATTTAATTGATAATTAAGAACTGAGGAAGAGGAAATTCCATGAAAAGAAGATGTAGTAGCCATAAATGTTATAAATATGAGAGGGTCACTATGAACAATATTTCAATCTTAATAGCCTTAAACAATTTCAATCCAATGATGTAACTGCTTTTTTAGTTAAGACCAATTTTCTTCAAACATGTTCTAGCCTAGGCCTATATATAGCTAGCTACATTATTTTGTTTACATTTTTTTAAAGTTGGTACATGATAATTTTGTACCCTAATTTCTCTACCATAATTATATATACCAGTGAACTAATAGAGTTCTCTTAGTAACAGATTTTGATTTTTATGGATACATATTTGAACATGAGTATTTTTGAAAAAAAAAATTGCATTAAAATCTCTTTCAATTTCCACTATAGTAAATTTTTAAATAATGTCATAATAAAGAGACATAGAATGTCAATAGTACTACCTCCATATTTTATTATTAAGTTTAAATTAAATAGAATAATTCAAGAGAAAGGAGAAGAGGAGAAAAATATTGTAGGCTTATTTAAAGGTTAAAATGAATATCTTGCTGGATAAAATAGTCTAAAATTGATTTTAACCAAAATATAAAGTCCAACAAGCACATAACAAGTTAACAACAGTTGAAAATTTTTCCCCCTTGAAAAGTAACTTTCCATTTGTGGAAGGGAAAATAGACATTTAAGAAGTTGTTGGAATCTTTATGCAGTATTAAAATCCTTCACGTGTAATTCCATTAATTAGTTGTTATCCATGAGAAGTGCACTTACAAGCAAAATCCAATAAATAAAAAAAATTACTTATAAATATAGCAAAATGATTACTTCAGGTTAATTCAACCAGATTGTAGTTGTTTTTAGTTAATATTTATTATAATATGATTTAGAATAATAAATTGAATCAATTTAAATCAAGTATTTTTTTAAAACTACACATTATAATGA
>NC_029793.2:7410367-7416299 GCF_000816755.2 Arachis ipaensis | reverse complement strand
TACGAAAAAGAAAGTTATTAATATAAAAAAATAATAAAATTTTATTACTCTCACTGTCATAATACAATATCTTTAAGAAGCAGAAAATTTTAAAAAATAGAAATAGAAATCAAACAAGGTCCAATGATCCATAATCAAGATTAAAAAAAAAACGAAATTGAAAATAAGAAAAAAAACAAGAGTATGAAAAAAAATTGTGAATAGAGAATGATACAAAAGAACCTTTGGTAGTGTTGGATTGACCACAAAATCTAATTAAAATTAAATTTTTTTTGTATATTTACCATTTTGCCTTCCAATTCAATTTTTTTTTATTTTGAAAATTTATCTCTATATTTATATATTTTCTCTCTAATTAAATTCTAAATCCTAAATTCTGCTTAACAAAATCCCAATAATATAAAATTGAAGCCACAGAGAGTTACCTTGAGCTAGCTCTAGTGTAGAATCCAGCATTGATAGAGCTTCCACCACCCAAAACCCTTGCCCTTGCATTCAAAACACCATCCTCTGACTTGAAGTATTGTGAAGCTGAGGTTGCTGACGTGTCTGCCAATGTAATGTGGAAGTTTTCTAAGAATGACACATTTGGGTTTGTGAATGGAACACCCCCTCTTTCCAGCAACAGAACACTGAACTTCTGTGACAATGTTGTTGCTAAAGGACACCCTGCTGTTCCACCACCGATTATTATGTAGTCATACCCATTGTTGTTTGTTGGTGCTGAGATTGATGGTGTTGATGATGGGAATGTGCTTGCTTTTCTTATAAACGGGTACCTATATGCATTCAATTTCTCTTGTTTTCCTGCCAGAATTGGAAAATATTTGATATTTTATTTGTTACTGTCATTTTTTAGTATTGTCAAAAAAAAAAACTGTTGAAAATTTAATTTATGTTAAAAAATTATAGGGAAATAGTGTATTACACAAGATTTTTATTTTGATATTTTGAGACAACGAACAGAACCCAGAAATTACCATTTGCAAACTAAAAAAAATGACATTAAAAACAGTTGAATATATATGAAGAGAAGTGTATAATAAACTGGCTTGAAGATATAGAAATTAAGGAGAAAATTGAAGAGTATTGAGGAGAAATGGAGAATGATGTAAAGAAAACCTTGAGAAGGAGGTAGAAAGTTGAAGAGGCAGAAAGCGTAGGAGAAGAAGAAGATTTTGACTGCACCAATTGAAGCCATTGGAGAATCTGAGTGTCTCAGTGAAAGAAAGCTTCTTCTTACACAGTCCTATAAGTGGCTTCCTCTGGTTGGTCTTGTTTTGTGTGTATCATCATACATCTCTCATGTATATAAATACATGAAATAAAATTAATACCCCCAACCATACCATGAGATTAAGATAAAGATCGATAATAATAATAGAGTGATTAAAAGTCCTTCTCTGACACAAATACAACGAGGCATGAAAGACAGAGATGAACTGTGTTTAACAATAAATTATTAAAATAATATCTAAAATATTATCACGTTGACAAAATGAATTTTAAGAACAAATATTTTTTTTTTTTGTCCCATAAAGAATTTAAATGTCTATTATAAATTTTATATCTTTTAGGGCAAATCACAATAATAAACCAAGGGAAGCAAAATTTTACACAAATCCGCCAAACCAAAATCTGTTTCATGAATCCACCAATGCACATTTATATGTAGTTCGAACCAGCTTGATTCGAACTCCATTTCTACATTGGTTTGAATTATACACAAACACACGCATACACTAATTCGAACCATGCTGGTTCGAATTATGTAGAAATGGAGTTCGAATCAGGCTGGTTCGAACTACATATAAATGTACATTGGTGGATTCATAAAACAGATTTTGGTTTGGCAGATTTGTGTAAAATTTTACTCCCTTTGACTTATTTGAGTTTTTTACCCTATCTTTTAATAATATGATATTTGAATAATTTATAAGTGTGAATTTTTTTTTAACTAATTTTAGGATGAGTTTAGTTTTCTAACCTTAATATATAGTAGCTGAATATATATTCCATCAAATCTTGTGGGTCATCCATTCATAAATATTTAGACTTTAGATAATCATTATATATTAAATTTGAGAGGATGCATTATAAATCTCATATTTTTTAAAAGTATAAATTTAAATAATTTATAAGTATATAGTATTTTTTATATTTCAAATGGCATCGTTTTTTCATATTCATTTAGAGGTTGCGGATTCAAGTTTCCTTATCTTTGATAAAAAAAATAAATAAATTTGTGTATATTTTATACAAATTATTTTACGTTCACTTATGTTACAAAAATATTTAAATCTGTCACAATAAAATATTCAAACATTTTACCAAAAATATATCATTATATTAGTGGTTAATTTTTTTAGATGTGTATATAGTTAAATAACTATTTATAATTGGATTATTTTGTGAGATGTGCCTAATTATTTTAGGGTTACCCAAGACTTTCGGTTGTTTCTTTTAAAGTTTATCTCATCATGTAAAAATATTTTAAATAATGTTTTGGTAGTTTAATTAGTTTAATCTGAATATTTTTAATCAAATAAAAAAGTTTCTATATATCTCAATATTCTTATCACTTTTTGTGATGACAGCAAATAAAAAAATTTGGATTGTTGTTTCTGTACTAATCTTAATAATTACTCAACAAGCTCATATACTTTTTATGTGGTAGCTATCCGCATTTGGGTCCAAAAATAATTTTCAAAAACACTACCTTATAAATATTGTTATGCATATTTTGAGCTAAAATTAAGAACATTATTTAAAATAAAAGGAGACCTCAATAACTATCCAATGTACGTTTTCTGTAAGACAGAAACTATAACTGAAAAGAGCATTTAATAAGGAAATGAATGCAGAAGTTAGAGTAAAGAATCTGTGGCCGTTGGATTAGACATCTCAGTTACCATTTGGAGCAGCATATATGATGATACAGTATTAACAAGCCATTTCAATGCCACTCAAGTTATTCATATTATCACACAAGACAACTCTCATACTGCTACTTCAACACAGTTACAATGTAAACTTGCTCAGTTATTTTTCTTGTAGTTGTATGTTACACGGAAATAGAAGAAAATTTTTTGCTCATTTATGTATGTGTAAATGGGTATCTGTTTTTCTCCCCATGTATTTTGTAGAATCTTGTAGAGGGCTCGTCTCTCAATAAATAGAGCAGTAATATGTGCAAATTGCTGTGTAATTTACTTTCATAGTATCAGGAACAAATCTTCCAAGTTCCAATAGTCATTAACTTGCACGCATTGGCCTTCAAAATTCCTAAGATATTTTTTTTTGTTGACATGTTTATTAATAAATCAAAGAAATTAATAAGTTCACCAATATGTATAAACTAAAACTTCAGTAAATTAAAAAATGAACCAAGTGCAAAGCTCATTCTTTCACTTGTTCTATTTTAATTTGCTCATATCATAATATCCTTTTTAATTGGATTTTATTTATTTATTCATTATTTTCTTAGTATATTGGAACTTTAAAAGGGTTGATAGAGATATTCATAGTAATTGAGGATCGAAGCAGCAGCAGAGCAAGGAGAGAGAGGAAGCAGAACACAGATGCTAACAGGTTTTAAGAGAGGATTCATCTAAGGCTTGCATCGGCTGTTCCTTTGAAAGAAAAAAAAATATATTTTTAAAGGAGAAATTGGTCCAGAGATTGAGTTGTTGGCTATATTCAGCACTTCAACATTTGCAGACACACTTGGCAATAGACCCTTGAATAGATTAGAACTCAAATTTATAATGCTGGAATTTAAGAAGACATTAGATAGATCTCCACTTATCTCATTGTTAGAGAGATCCAGGAATTCGAGCTACAAAGTCCAATTCCAAAACCAAATTGGAGCCTTGTCTGAGATACCTGATTTGGACATTGTCAAGACTAGGGGTGTTCGCGGTGCGGTTTGGTTCGGTTTTTGAGAGAAGAGCCATCTGATCCAATCGTTTTATCAAACTGCGGTTCGGTTTGGTTCGGTTTTTTTATCGAAACCATCCGAACCAAACCAAACCAATTAAAATCGGTTTGGTTTGGTTCGGTTTGTTCGGTTTTTTCAGTCAATTCAAAAAAAAAACTACCATACTATTTCATAAAGTCATAACATTGAAATCAACAAACACAAATACACAATTGCTAACAAAGTCTTGATCTATTGAAATTTATCGACAAAAGAAATTCAAATACAACAATAAAAAAAAATGGGAGACAAATTGTAGAGACCTTGCTAAATTCTATGGTGACTTGGGAAAAGATGATGCAATAGACCTACTTCTTGCAATTGAAAAAAAGGGAAGATTTTGCTAAACACTGCTTCTCGGCGGAGGTGGTTGGGCTGTTGTCCATCTGAAAGAATGAAGTCCATTAGATATAAAAAAATCGCAAGAAAATCTCATACATGGCAAGGTACCAACTGCAAGCTACTAAAGCTATAAAGGAACAATAAAATGCATTTTTTACCCCATAACTCTGATTTGCGCACAAAAAACAGCAAAATGAGTTTTTTTGGTTTTCGATTTTTCAGTTTTTTCGGTTCGGTTTGGCGGTTTAGTTCGGTTCGGATCGGTTTTGAACACCCCTAGTCAAGACCCTGAGAGAACTTTGCCTCCTAAGCCATGTTGGAAACTTAAGACCTACTCCACAGAATAAAAGGCATTTCACAAGTGCCTCCTAAGCCATGTTGGAAACTTAGGACCTACTCCACAGAATAAAAGGCATTTCACAAGTTGAATTACATCAGTAGAATTTAAACCAGAATAGCTTCATCAAACTCTTATAAACTGATAAACAAAACTAGTCATTTACCATCCAAAGGAAATGCTCAAGCAGGGTTAATATGTATTGATTCTGAATCTATCTAATTATGATCAAATCAATCATAATGTCAAAATGGCATAATAATAAGCACCACTAGTGGAAAAATCATAAAACATAGAAGTAATAATGATGGTCAAGAAAATCCACCCTTAAAAATAATAATACTTATATCTCTAGTCAAATGGATACATTAAATAATTCGGCAAACAAATACCAACACAAACGTAAACAAAATATAATGTCGTATGTCACTAGACGGCTCATATGCCCACAAGAAAATAATAAAAACAAAAATAATAATAAATATCCTATGTTGTAAATCTAATCTTGGGGAAATTCATAATCATCACGATGGTGATTATCATACAGCTTATTAAGATTTTCAATGGCATTTTCTTTGACCCTATCTCTGATCACATTATGATTCTTTAACACGAGTGAGACTGCAATCTTCATGCGAACCCCATCATCCACCTAATAAAATTTGAATAATTACACNTGAGAATCTCCTGAATGGGCTTGTGTTTCCTGTACTATTCTCATTACCAGCTTCAATGAATAATAATGTGAGATCTGAGAATTTCCTGTTAATTAGTTTACTCTAATTACTGTTTCCCTCTGTTGTGGTATATCATTGCTATATCAACTCTAGTGTTAAAGTCTGTTGATACTTGATATGAATTGACGATAATTGATAAAACAAATCTCTAACTTGTGAATGTTTGAATATATATCATAATTTCCCACTTGGTAATTGCCTGCTTCAGCTGATCTTGCTAGTTGCTATACTTGAATTTATATCCATGATTTATTTCCACATGATGCGCTGATTCAAACAATATGTTCTTTTACCCAGGGCTCAGATTTATCTGCTATCACTTCACTATATATCTTATCGCGTCTTCTTCAAGTCGTTGGGGGAAGAAGCATGATTAACAACGTGGCTGGTGTTATCCTGTATCATTTTTTAAACTTAAATGCGAGAACTCTGACCGAAGGGAACGCTTCTGATATGTCTAATGAAGTTAAACCATTTTCTAAGTGCCTGAATGAAGTGGAAAAGATTATTTCTTATGCTCCTGAGTCAAAAGGAGAT
>NC_029793.2:7408595-7408968 GCF_000816755.2 Arachis ipaensis | reverse complement strand
AAAAAAAATGGGAGACAAATTGTAGAGACCTTGCTAAATTCTATGGTGACTTGGGAAAAGATGATGCAATAGACCTACTTCTTGCAATTGAAAAAAAGGGAAGATTTTGCTAAACACTGCTTCTCGGCGGAGGTGGTTGGGCTGTTGTCCATCTGAAAGAATGAAGTCCATTAGATATAAAAAAATCGCAAGAAAATCTCATACATGGCAAGGTACCAACTGCAAGCTACTAAAGCTATAAAGGAACAATAAAATGCATTTTTTACCCCATAACTCTGATTTGATGAGCCACGACAACTATCTTCCAAACAAAGAAATAAGATAGGAAATGAAAGGAATAAGAATTTAATTAGAATAGAAAGAAGGCACTCAC
>NC_029793.2:7396668-7406253 GCF_000816755.2 Arachis ipaensis | reverse complement strand
CTTACTCTCCAGAAGCTACAGGCAATTAACAAAGCAAAAATGGGATAAACTTACATCACTAGTTATAACAAAAAATTCCTGTACTATAATTAAAATAGTCCAACCATTTTCAACAGCTTATAGGATTCTGGGAAGATGCAATTTCTTACAAAAACAAAGTTACTGGCACACTATAAATTTTGGTTTCCAAGCATACCAAAAACAAAGCTGCTGCTCTTTTTCTTTAAAAAAAAAAACACAAACAAAACATAAAAAAACTGGAAGGGCAGAACAAAGTTTGTTTCTAAGCATAAGCATAGTCCAGAAGGAAACAAGAACGCTTGAACTGTTTCTCAGTGGGTAATGGGTCTAGCAAAATTATTTGTCTTTTAACACGATCAATCACTACGAGGTACCAGTGTTCATGGCCTTCGTCAGTAATTTCAGATACAGGGATAAAGACCTAATCAAGAGAAAGTCATTTTAGGTATTAAAATTATTTTATGCCAATATTTGCTAATATGAATTTAAAATGATTGGGAACTTACTCTTTTTAAGCAGTCAACTTTGCCCAAATAAACATATGTGATACAAAAAATCGGTTCGGACCGGCCGGTTGAACCATGAACCGCTACAAAAAACAACTCGGACAAATGTATAGGTTTCTAATCGACAACTCATATTAGATCCAGTTCTGTTTTATTGGAATTGTTAGAATAAATAAACCAAACCCAAGTAAATTAATTTGACTTGATTCTTCTTTGTTTCCGAAGTAACTCTCATCAACTAGCACTATTATGGTGTAAACCTTTAGGACTTATATTTAGTTATACTTATATACTAATATATACTTATATTATATATTATATAGTTTCTCGACCTACTCTTTCGTATAACGAATGAAATAACATAAATCCCATAACTTAACTGGTACCTATTCCGACTTGTTAGGATTATCTTCCAAATCGTCCACACTAACAATCCATCCCTCTCCTCCAAAAACCCCCAATTTCAAAAACCACAATTGAACAGTTGAACCGGCCAAGAATTGGTCGGTCAAACCGAACCGTCACCTGGCCGAATTTTTGGAATAAGGGAAAAACGCAAAGTTCTGAAAACGGTTCGAATAGACTGGTCAAACCGGTCTATTCGTGAATCGAGGGGAAAAGCGGTTCGGACCAAGATTTTGAAAACCTGTTCGAACGGTCGGTCGAACCGTGAACCGGTACAAAAACGAGTCGGTCATATACCAAAACCGAAAGATTCAGAAACTGTTGTTGGACTGTCGAACCGGTCGAGAATCAGTCGGTCGAACCGAACCGAGACCCGACTGGTTTTCTAAAATTTGCTCAAAACGGTGCCGTTGGTTAGAGGAACCCTAACCAGTAGTAGTGTTCAAAACCGACTCGGACCAAACTAAATCGATCAACTGAACCGAAAAAACCGAAAATTAAAAACCGATTCTGATAATGAAAACCCCAACCGAACCGAACCGAACCGGTCAGGTAGAAAACCAAAAAAAAAAACCAAACCCCCCCTCCCCCAAAATGAACGAAACCTAAACCTAACCCAGTAACCCCCATTCGGCCATTCCCCGAAGCCCCACTCCCAAACGAACCCTAGCCCCTCTCTCCCTACTCCCTAGGTCTCACAGCCTCGCTCTCTGCAACTCCCATCGCCGGTGAGAGACCTCCTCCCACCACCTCGCAGCCACCGCCACCTTCCTCCCAGCGCAGCCCTTCCACTGCTCCCACCCAGGACCTCCTCGCGGACAGAGCAGCCCAGCACTGCAGCACACAGCCAGCGCCCAGCGCCCAGCAGGTCGGCACCACGCTTGCAAGTCGCACCCACCACCACCCTCAGTCCCTCGCAACTCGCAAATCGCACCCAGCAGGCCATGACCACCCACTCACCCAGGACCACTCGATAGCCTATTGCAAGTAAAGAACACGATTTGCTATTATATATAAAGTTCTTATATTCTTTCTTATTAGCATGTTTTCCAATGCCATCTACTTTGGTTCTAACTTGGCATAATGTGATAATTGAAATGTTAGACCAACGTAGTTCTGATTATTGCTTTTCTGTTCTCTCGCGAACATAAGGGAACTATATGCTTTTCTGATTATTGCCTTTTCTGTTCTCTGAACGAACACACTGAAGAACGCAGAGAAGACAGAACAGAACTCGAACGCAGCTTGGAGGAAGCACCGAAGCAGCCATCTCTCGTCGCCGTTCCTCAACGTCCAGCCACCGTCGCCGGCCTCGCCTTCTGCCTCCGTCGCGCAGCCACTGTCTCGACGGTGCCAGTTCTGTTCCATCGCGTCAGCCCTTCGGTCGTGCCCTGTTCCTTTCTTGCTACTGATCTGCTCTGCTCTGTTCTGGCATTTAGTTCTAGGTATTAATTTTTTTAAACTATAATTGTTGAATAATTCTTGTTACTTGTTAGTTAATCTGTGAACCTTGCTGTTGTTACTGGTTGAATAATTGCTGAATAATTGTTGTTAGTTAATCTGTGGACTTGTTACTGAATTGAATAATTGTTGAATAATTTTGACTGTTGGAGACTTGAGATTACTGGGTTGGAGTGAGTTGCTGTGGTTTACTGTGATTTTGTAATTGGATTGTATTGTTGTGATATTGTTGTGATATTGCTGTGGTTTATTATTATTTTTGTTTTTATTATTTTCTTGTGGGCATATGAGCCGTCTAGTGACATACGAGTATACGACATTATATTTTGTTTACGATTGTGTTAGTATTTGTTTGCCGGATAATTTAATGTCTCCATTTGACTATGTATGAATTTATACTCTTTTGGAGATTGAAATTTAGTTCTTTTATACTCTTTTATACTCTTTTGGCCTTAGTGTGTTGCATGTCAGTGGTTTTTCTTCAATTGTAGCAATTGGAATGCAACAGAAACGTTAATCTAGAACCAGGGGGCTTCACTCTTTTTGATCTTTTAGGTGATTATTCTTTACGTGAGAACTAGTTCAGGAACACAATTATCTAATATATTATTCTTTATTATTAAAGTTTAAGGGGCAGAACATCTTTTAGTTAATAATATCTGTTACATAGTGCTAAAACTATGTGGTTCAATGATTGTGAACTAGTAGCATATATTAACAAAAAAAAATGTGTGATTTTTATGTTGTTTTTAAATAATCTTACTATAATTTTGTTTTGTAATATTCTATTTTATCATGTGTACTTCAATTCATATATATATATATATGTATATGTATATGTATATGTATATGTATGTATGTATATTGTCTTTTTTTGTGATTCACAATTAATTTATACATTGTTCGTATATGTGGTTTATATGTCAATGTTTTTATTGATTCTCTTTATTTTATTTTATTTTTTTTGTGTCTCTTTGTTGCTCTTTATTTTAGTTATATATATTCATTGATTTTTCTGTATTGATGTTCTTTTTATTTGAAATATTGTGACAATTTAGAGTGTATGTTGTGACTCATGTGATATTCGTTAATTTGGTGTATCTTTTTAAACGGTTTATGTTATAATGTGTTTAAGAAATTGACTTAAAATTATAATATGGTATATAAATTTATAATATGATTTATAGTATGCAAAAAAATATTAGGACATTATCATATAAATACTCTATGGTTGAACTTGCTTCCTTATGAATTTTGATGATGATTTATGAGTTCTATGCTTCTTGATTTTGATTTTCTGATCTCGCTTCCCTCTGAACTTGCTGCCTTCTGATTATGAGTTCTGTGCTTGAATATGTTTTGCTGCTTCATGATGAATATGTTTGCTGAATATAATTTTTTATTTTGAATGCTGTATGAATTGATATAATCTTCTGGGTTCTGAATTGTTATCATTTTGAGTTTTGCTATAATTGTTGGATATAATTTGTAATTTGGATTTCTAGATTTTGGATTTGGATTCGCTTCTGAAGTCATGACAAATTCCTCGTCCAATTCAATCAATCATGTCATTCACAAATTCCTCGCCCAATTCAATCAATCATGGCATTCACGGACATGTTCCTGCATTGAAGTATTTTTTTTTTTGTTAATCTATGTAAGGCAGAGGTGTGCGTGCTCTGGGTCACAAAGGGTGTTGAACAGAACTTTGGAAAGGAGATTAAGGAAATGATGAGTGGGCACTCGAAAGAGAAGGTTATAGTTCATGACACTGCTGTGCTTGGCAGGCCGAACGTGTCTGAGATGAGTGTCAATGCTGCCAACAACTTTAGTGCTCAAGTCGTCAGTGTCACAAGCAATCCTCAAGGAATCTGAGATGTTGTCAATGCATGCAAAGCTAATGGAATTGCAGCCTTTGGTCCCATTTGGGATTCCTAGTTCTTCCATCTCTAATATATTGCTTCTTAATTTTGTTTAATATATTGTTGGTATGTGTTCTTGGTATGCATTGAAGTATTTTTTTTTGTTAATCTCTTTATATGTTGTGTTCTCCTTGGCTACATAAAATCATTTTTGGTATGGTAGAAATTTCTAGAATTAGGTAATTATTGAGAATATAGTTTAGAAGGTTTTTTATTTTTATTGGTACCATTTGTTTCTAAATAATGGAGATCCTGTCTTAATTATTATGAATGTATTATCTCTATTAGTGTTTTTACTGAGCATCTTAATGTATTCAGGGTTGGTATTTTTAAGAAACCTGTTAATATCTAATTTTGAGGTATAACACTTTTAGTCTCATGTTGAGGTATAACTTCAAAATTATTTCCATATTAAAATTTTTAGATTTAGAAATTATTAAATTTAAATATTGAAAATTATATATTATTTTTAATAATTTTATTTATATTTAATTAAACCGGTTGAACCCCAGTCGAACCACTGAACCAGTGAACCAATTGCCTCACCGGTTCATTGATCGGTCCGGTTCTCGCAACCTTGAAAATAATACTTTACTATATATATATAACAAAATTAATATATAAGGTTATGGAAAGTCTCATTTAAATTTGACAAAAACAATACGACTTACATAGAAATGGTTCTCATGGATGATGAGGTAAGTTGATTATTTTCCATTATTCTTTCAAGTGATGCTAGGTCCAATTTATAAATTTCATATTTGATAAGTAAACCCTTGCACATGAACAAAGACAATGCGATTTTATAGATTTATAAGTTCCAATAGCTTTTATATTTAATTTGTTTTATAATGTGATAATAACTAATATACTTATTGGTGGATTTAACTATTACTATATTATTTATGATCACATTTAGTATATATGTCTGATTTATTGAAAAAAATAGATTATTAAAACCAATTAATAACTATTTTAGAATTAATCCAATTAACACTAAATTAAAAAAAAATAATACATAACATGTTACTTTTTATTAATCAAATTATTATAATTTAAATTAATTTTAAAAAAATAATTTAAAATTATAATTTCAATTTTATCATATGCTTATGACGGCTAATTATACTTGTTATAGATTATAAACTATCCCACGATTTGTGTCAAAAAACTAGCACAAATCTAACAAATAAAAACACCTATACTATAGAGTATAGAGTCAACTACACTATCAATCCTCAAAATAACAAAAGAGAGCATTTTCTACCTTTTAAGATTCAACTATTTTTGTATTAAACTAACTCCTTTAACATTGATATTAAGGCTTCATTTGAAAGGAAAAACTAAGACCTGTTGTAAAATAAATATCAAATAAAGAAGTATAAATAGAAGACTTTAGTATTACAATTACTATCTCAATATAATAAAGATGATTAATATTGATATTAATATTATATGTAAAGAGTAATAGAAAAGAGTATTTAAAATACTTATAAAATAAAAGAAGAGAAAGAATTGTAGTAAAAATATAAAGAGAAGAGTATTTGATTACAACATAAAGAGAGAATTGATTTCTTATTACTTGCTTGTGTTATTTCAAACGTTGCTTCTACTATTTATACACATGAGAAGGTTTTGATTTCAACCTTCATTTATTTTAATTGTCTTGGAGAGAGGTTCCTTCAATATGGAGAAGATAAACCAACATGGTCATCCACATACTTATCTTAACAAGACCGAGAGATAAATACGAAAAATAATAGACAGAAAAATAGAGATTGAATTAAGTTTTTATATTGATTTTGGTGTAAAATTTATTGAATTGAATTATGTCTTAATATCATGTTTAGTTTAAGATAAATATAAAAATTAAGGAGTAGATTTAGAATTTAAAAAATTAAATAAAAATATTTTTAAAATACAAAATATAAAAGTTTCTATCTTAAAAATTTTACTTCCATGTATTGTATCCTTACTTTCTAAATATAATGAATAGACTGAAATTGTGTATTGGAACTAAAATTTTAATTCCAATATTTGATCATCAAACACAATATTTAATTTCAATCTCTCTCTCTTGGTCTCCCTAAAGATACAACCACAACTCAAGAGCATTTACACTCATCTATCTTGTTATTTCTTTTTCCAACTTCTTAGCCATGCTATCCTTTAAATCCACAAGAACTTGTTAGGGTGAGAAGGGAAAATCCAGACGCCATGCCTTATCCAATACTAAGCTAATAATGATAGCTTTAGCCTTTAGAAGTGTTCTAGCATTTGTCACAACAGACTTATAGTAATCAAATACTAAGCTAATTTGTTCCTTCATTTCCCAAATATTCCATATAACAATAACATAGTATTGACACTTTGCATATTTCTTTCCTAATAATAATAAATGATGAAGATGATGATGATGATTAACAGCACAGAATAATGAAAAATTGATCCAAAATAACAAAAATCCAAAGATAAAATATGCAGCAAGTGAAGCCTAGACCTCAAACCAATAATTTTCTTCCAGAATGTTCACAAGTGTATAACAGTATAAGCCTCACTATATATGTAGTGTTAAGTGGTTATATATATATATAGCCAGGTTGAGAACCAAAGTCAAAGGAGTCAATGCCTCCTGTGCTTCACCTTTTTATAGCCCTATTAATTTGTGACTTACAAATTCCACCGTATATATGCATGCATACGATGAGCTAACTCCAAACATCTAAATTGAAGGCTTCTGATATATATTAATATTGTTGTCTCTTGTCTGATTGTTCTTCATATTGTTTTGTGAACAAATTAAATGTTTCCAAGTATATGTACGTGGTCAAAAAAGAAGAAATTAAAGTGGGCGAAGTAATATGCATGTATATATACACGAAAAATACTAGTTAATAGGAAAATGAGTTCATGCTGGTACGTAGTGAGTAGTGACACAAACAAGAAAGTTGGCACAATATATAAACGGCGGAGCCAAATACGGTTTGAAAACTATGTATAATAATTGCTAACAATGTACACACCACTACGTTCGATCTTACATATTGACAACCGAATGTCATTAATTTTCACATATGCAAGCATGCATCAGCATAACATGAAATATACCATTTTTTTTTATAATACTAAACAAAAAAAATCAGAACTTTGTTTTATGTATCATTAAATACTGCAATAATTAATAAATACTAAATAAAACAAATTCTAACTGATTTTAACTGAATTTTTTTTGTTACCAAATATTTTCTCATTTCTTTATTCTTTTCCTCATAATCTAACTATTGGTAGCAAGAATGCCAAATGGGGTCAGAAGGAGCCGGGGGATACGTAGGGTTGGCGGCAGAATTTGTATTTACGGTATCCAATACGTTTCAATAATGCAATTCGACCTGCAGAGCAGATAAGGTCGAATTCAAGTGTCGAGCAAATTCTATTCAATTTGACATTAAAAATAAATTAAACAATATATATATTTATCAAGATTCTGAAAATCAAACTAGTGATCAAATTAATAGAATTAAAAATTCAAATGTTTAAGCGTTCAACTGACGTTTAATCACATTAAATATAATTTTGATAGCTAATTTTTAAAAAAAATTAGAACTAATTCAGTAACAATTTTTAAAAATAAACCTTTAATATAAATAAATTAGACATAATTGTCATACATTATTACTGAATTAGTCTTAAACTTTTTAAAAATTTAGTTGTCGAAAATATATTTAATACAAATCGAAAATTTTAAAGACAAAATTAAAACAAAATAAAACTTAGAAATATTTTTAAAAATTTTTCACAAACTTCAAAGACAACAATTACATTTTAGGGTAATTTACCATTATAAATAAACTGTCTTCCAATATTACCAGATTTCACAATATGCAAAACGGATACCAAAATGCATTTTTTTTCATAAACTATGTAAACCGCGACAAGGGACCCGCGGTTTACAAATACACGTAAACCGCTACAGGGGTGTCGCGGTTTATGTTCTAGGAAAACTAAGCATAATCCGCGATAAGGATGTCGCAATTTATGTGTGAATAAGGAGTGTGCATAAACCACGACAGGGGTCCAGCGGTTTATGCCTTAATGAGCAGTTTGCATAAACATAAAATAAACTAAGTACATAGTAAATAAAAACATACGTAACACACACATAAGTCCATGGAAATAAACTAAGTACCATCATATAATACAGAAGTACACGACAAATCAGACATACATAGGTATCATCAATGAAAACATAAAATAAACAGTTACGGCTCCTGCCTATCCTCATCCTCCTCGTGAGAGTTATCCCCAAATGCGCCTAGGAGATGCGACCCTGTACCACATCGAGCGGTCTGTCTCACTCTGGCTGGCCTCTGGCGCTGCTGTGCTGGAGGATTGACGGGCATGCCCACGCCATATGCATATGGAGGCGTCCCTCCCATGCCCAACCAACTGTCGTACGGGTTGTTAGCAGGCTCATTCAGGCTTACATGAAACTGGTGCTGGTATCCCTGAGGGTCAGACATCTGCAGCTGGTACCGCTGAATCTCTCCTCCATATCTCGGCGGTACCCCTGCGCAACGTCCATATGGGACTGGGACTCCGGCACCTGATCCTGTGGGGTCTGGTGCTGAAAATGCGGAGGGTCATTATCCCGGATGAGATCTGCAAAGTCGGAATAGAACTGTGAACTGCCGACCTGATTGTCCATATCCATCATGAAAGTCGGGCCCGCCAGGTCATCATACATCTGTCCAGGTCATCGTATGTTTTTATTTATTATGTACTTAGTTTATTTTATGTTTCTGCACGCTGCTCATTAACACATAAACCGCTGGATCCCTATTACGGTTTATGCACACTCCTCATTCACATATAAACCGCAACACCCCTATAGCAGTTTACGTGTATTTGAATCCCCTGTCTTGATTTACATAGTTTATAGAAAAAATGTATTTTGGTATCCGTTTTGCATATTGTATAATCTGATAATATTAAATGACAATTTATTTATTATAGTAAATTATCCTATATTTTACCCTTTAAAATGTTTAAACTACTCCTCTTAACCTAATATAAGATTTTCAATCACAACTCTAATTCTGTCGCACCTACCGCCGCTACCACCACCTCACCTTTCCCATCCCACTTCAATCCAACTTCCTTTTACTCGCACTCTCTGCCTTGAATAAGGGGAAGTGAAAGTTTGTATAAGAGGTAAAGAACTTACTTCATTAACTTTTTTACTCTAAAAGAATTTGATTTTTTTATATATA
>NC_029793.2:7376226-7396464 GCF_000816755.2 Arachis ipaensis | reverse complement strand
TTTCATAAATATATGTTTTAATTTTGTTATTAAAAATAAATAATACAAAATACAAAATATTTTTCCTTTATATTAAAGAAATACATAATGATAACATAGTACTAGTAATTATAAATATTTATAACCATGCATAGTCAATCTTCAATCTCATCCAACTTTAAAATCGTTTAATTCATTAACTATCAATAAAATTCTCACCCCATTTTTTCAGCATCCAAACATCACATGTTTCCCCCAAACAAACCATTTAATGCCCGAAGCTTTGTTTATTTATTTTCCCCCCACCTCTGAGTATTGTGTCGTTATTCGTACAATTTCCATTATGAATATCAGGTGTATCAAACTGTCCGATATACATTAAAGTTTTAATTGTCACTTAGCTTTGATAGGTTTATCGCTTCACGAAACTACAGCCATTCGGGTTTCTATTTAAAATATCTCAAAAAATAAAACAATAAAACATTTTTTAAAAAAATTAATCTTGAATATAAGAATAAATCACATAAACAATACAAATGCCACTCAATATTACACCAGAGTCTCAAAACTCAAAACATTACATGTATGTTTCATTTTAACATCAGATCTATATAAATTAAAGCTAGTAAATTCGATCTATAAATGTACAATGTAAATCAAATTAAATAAGATCGATTTGCCAGAAATACAAATAAATTGAATAAATTAGATTCGATTTACTAAGAACATCACTAAATCGAAATAACCTGAGTCGATTTATAAGGAAGAGGGCTCAATATGTAAAATGATATATACTGTTTAGATTTACTCTTTGAAATAATCAAAGTAAATCGAATTTACTTAATTCGAATTATTACTATGATACCCAGCAAGTTATATAAATCGAATTCAACTAGTTCGATTTACAAAGGATTGGTTCCTATATAAAAATGATCAGAACATTATCGATTCATTAGAGTGGAAGTCACAATGGCTAGTGATGATAGTTTTTTAGTTCTAGACTTCTAGTACACATTAAATTTACTGATAAGGATCCGCATAGTATTTTTCTCAAACCTTCAACGACTTTCACCGAGTTTCAGAATACCATAATCCAGAAACTGGAGATGTAAGGTGTGAAACAGGTGGAGAAGTTATTCTACAGAATTTCAATTTCCATATTGCGGGATGATGTGAAGTATGATTCCTTCGTTATAGGCAATGATGAAGATTTGCAAGTTCTTTTCCATCGTCATCGGTAGTTTTTCGAGGTGAGGACCCCTGAGCTTTTGGTCAAGCTTGTAGATGTGGTCTCTAGTTTAGGAAATTCAAACCGGAATTCTCAATCTTCAGCAATGACAGCTGCTCTAGTTTGATGCCTCTTGATGCCTTTTCATCTGTGTCTGTGATTCCACTTGAGACAGTTTTGGTTGCCTCCTCATCCTTCGCTGCTGATCTAAACCGCACTCGTGACGGAAAAATAGGTGATACGGGACTCTTCAGTGAGCTTGTGATTGCGATGACCGGTACTCCTAATGTGATACTGAATTTTCAAAAGGGTGGAGCACCGGATAGTGTAGAAGATGTACTGTGAGAGGATGATGATGATGATGTGGAGCCCGCCACAATTGTCGATGATAGCGATCATGGCATAGCAAGGAGTAATCTAGCTGGGAGTAGTGGAGCGGCTAGTTCAGAAACTCAGCAATACCCCCTCCCCCACTTTTTAAATTTGGACTTGGATTCCATGAGACAGTAGGGGATACCTGGCGTGCCTGTTAGATTTAGGGCCAGAAATATACAGGATACAGGAGGACTAGCTGAGTTTCAAGTCGGTCAGCAGTTTTAGGATAAAGAGGAGGTCGTGCTAAATATGAAGACTTATAGCATCAAATGTGGGGTTGAGTATAAAGTGTTGGAATCCGATTATCGCAAGTATACCATGGAAAGTGTAAGGAATTCGGCAACGGATGCACATGGTTGATTCGTATCAGTCTCCACCAGCGCAGAGGTATTTGAAAGGTAAAACGGTACAATGGATCGCATACTTGTCTGGCCACGTAGATATCGAGTAATCACAAGATGCTTGATTACTACTGCCTATGATTAGGGCCAATGCTGCCGTGTCGATCAAGGTACTGTTGAATGCGCAGATTCACATTTTGGGTTTATACCGACTTACAGGAGGATTTGGTTGGCAAGCAAAAGGCCATGAACTAGATTTATAGAGTTTGAAAAGATTCATATAATGAGTTAGCACAATGGGTACTTGGTGTGCAGATGACGATGTCGGGTAGTGTTGCAGTATTGAGGACGAGTCCTGTGCAAGTGGGTCAGCAAGTCGATGAGTCCCATGCTTATTTCGACCGTCTTTTTTGGACATTCTTACCATGTATCAAGGCCTTCCAACATTGTAATTCGTTGGTTAGTATTGACAAGACCCACTTATACGAAAAATACGGTGGTACATTGCTTGTTGCAATTGTCCTAGCTGGTAAGCTACATCCTGTAGCGTAATCGTACACTCCCCGAACGGCAGATAAAATATATGTGTCTCCAGACACTATCTCTTCACAAATGCACTCACTAATGGCTCGTTTAAACTAAACCAATGGTTGCTGAGCCTTGCAAGATGGGTCAGGCCAGCCATCTGCAGGTACAACGTGATCCTATCATCTAATGGCATACCATGCTGCCTCCTCATACTCATGATACAACGATGGGCTGCATGACAATAAAAAAATTCAATTAGAATCATAACACTTTCGAAAATAACAATTACCTAAAATACATAATTTTAAGCGAAAAATAGTTCTAACAAAACATTGTTAACCTACTATTTACGCCATAAAGCTAAACCTTTTAGTATATAACTAAAATTGTAGTACCTCGTTAATCTAACATTTAATAATTCAATTTTTAAATAAATTAAGTCATTCTAAATTCTTGCTAATGTTCTACTACCTACTTAATCCAAAATTTAAAATCCAAATTAAATTAAAATAAATTAAATTAAATTAAATTAAATTAAATTAAACTCCACAAAATTTCTAACCTCATTAAACTTATAACAATAAAAACCAAAGTTTTAAAAATCGGATCAGACTAACCGGTTCAACTGGAAACCGATCATCTGGTCAGTTTGATCACATGTAAGACCGTTTTACAAAAAATTAGTGAAAAAACCGGTTGAACCGGCCAGATTTTAGCAAGCGCCAGTTTTCCAACCCAGCCACCAAATGGCGTCGTTTTGACGCCTTTAAAAAAAAGGAAAAAGGTGCTGAAATGCTGAATGAAATTGAACGCTGCTAAGTGAGCCACCTTCTCCTCTTCGAAAAGTCCCAAATCCCAACCCTAATTTCCTCTTCGAAGACAGTCACCTCCAAGGCTCCAACAAACGCCATCATCACCTCCAACAAATGCTGGATCGAAAGTCACCATCGCAGATGAGGCAGCTGTCACTAGCGTCGTTGTTTTGATCTCTGAACTCCGAAGCGTCTGGAGTTGGCGTCGTCTGGTCATCGGCTTGTCATCCTGGTCATCAGCGTTGTCTGGTCATCGTCGGGCATCTGGTCGTCGTCTTCTGGCCTTCTGTGCTCTTAACATAACATCTTTGTTTTTCAATGAATTTCGTTTATTTAGTTTGGACGTTTGGTGACAAAACGGTATGAACTGGGTTGCTGACGCTGAGGTTATTGAGTTCATGGGTTTTTTTGTTTTTGTTTTCAATTGATTTTTTATTCAGTGAGAAATTTAGGGCAAATTTCAGTTTAGAGCTTTAGGTGCAGAGTTTTTCAATTTTTCTTATGAGTTCTTGTTCTGCTTTTCAATTTTTTTTATTTTGTTAATTATATAGATTAAAGGTTCTGTAATTTTGAATAAATTTAATATTAGGATTTTAAATTTTTAATTTTGAATTTTGGTATATTGAATTTTGCTATATAAGTTCAATAATAATAATAATAATAATTTAGGGCAGATTTGAGTTCAAAACCTGAATTTAGTTTGGATGCTGAGTTTGGATTTTTCTGTTTTGAGTTGGGTTGTTGCTTATATGATTCTGAATCTTGATTATATGCTTAGTTTTTCTGTTTTTGGATTTTCTGACTTTTGATGCTGAGTTTTCTATTTTTGGATTTTGGGTGATTGGAAGAATTTTGTTAAATACTTGATTGGAAGTATGATATTGCTTTAGTTCTTTTCTATTACATGAACACTTGTGTTAGGTTCATCAAGTATGCTATTGCTTTTCCTGTTTTGTTCCAAGCTGTAGCTATGAAAGCTATGTTGAAGAAGAATAAAATAGACTAAAGAAA
Source organism: Arachis ipaensis (assembly GCF_000816755.2). Taxonomy (NCBI): domain Eukaryota; kingdom Viridiplantae; phylum Streptophyta; class Magnoliopsida; order Fabales; family Fabaceae; genus Arachis; species Arachis ipaensis. Next base: position 7,392,190 of record NC_029793.2, on the reverse strand, counting down.
TGAGTCATTGCAAGGAGTTCAAGTTGCATTCCTTCACTTAGAAGAGACGAATGATCTCACTGTTGCGTTAATTGTATGGATTTTGAGTTAATTGTATGGACATCAGATTCGGAATTAATTTTATGGATATTAAAATTTCAGATTTTTTCTTAGATTTTTGTTGTTTTAAGTTGGTTAATTGGATTTCTTAGTCCGTTTAAGAGTTTTGAATCTTTTGATTGGTCTTTATTTATTTAATCTTTTTCAGTGATTTCTTGAAATTGTAAGATTGATTTTTTTTCTAAGTTGTTGATTCTAGGTTATTGATTTTTTTTTAATTTTAAGTTGATGGTGTCATGGTGCAGTATTTCAATGCATTATTTATGCTATTGTTATCAGTGTTTTAAAATAGCGGCCATGGCGGCGCTATGGCGGAATGGCGTGGCGGGATTTGACCTCGCCGCCATATGTAGGCCACTGCGACGTGCTTATCACGGTGGGGCAAAAGGCGCCGCAATTGCGGTGGCGCCATGGCGGTCCGCCATGAAAATGGCGAAAATGGCGGGTTTTTTTTTATTTTTCAAAAAAAATTGAGGGTAATTGGGTAATTTAGCAAAACTCTAAATGATACATGTAACCCAGGTTCAGCCGCTTCAGTTAAAAAACGAGTCTTCCTCTCTGAACGTCCAAAACGGCTCTTTCTCTCTGTTCTCTTTCTCTCTTCTCTCTGCCTCCCATCATCGCCGATCTTAGCCACCGCCTGTCGCCATCCGTCGCCGACGCCTATTGCCGTTCGTCGCCGACCGTCACCCCTGGTAGTCACCGCCGCTCATCACCACAGTTCCCTCTTTTTTCTGGTTCGTAGAAGTTACAGTTCCTTTTTTTTTTCATTCAGTTCACTCATTTCACTGTCTCCTTCTCTTCCCTCATAAACCTCTCTTCTTCCAATTTTTTTTCCTTTCAGCTCACTTTACCATGTCAACTTCTAGACCAGCCCGTAATTCTGATGCCCCTGCCTTTGCCCTGGCCATGCTGTTGGAACTGCTGCTCGTCCTGCAGCTGCTGTCCGTGCCATCTAGGGTGGAAATATGTTAGTGCTGTAGAAGAGAGAAATACCAATGACACCATATGTAATTTTTGTGGAAAAATTATGAGAGGAGGAATTACACGGGCAAAGGAGCACTTAATGATTAAGCCTGGGAATGTTGTTGGATGTAAAATGGTCTCAAAGGATGTTATTGCTGAATTATGGGAGTTCTACAACCAGAAAAAAATTGAGGAAGACACAGTTCTACGCCGGCAAGCACTGAGGAACATAGTGTCAATGCTAGGGAGCTTGATTTAGATAGTTTGGGTTTTGGATTGTCAGAAAAAGATGCTCAAAGAATTGATGAAATTTCAAATTCAACTCCAATGGCAGCAGCTAGAGGGGGGCAAGTTCTATGAGAGGTCCAATAGACTTATTTATGAAAAGACCCGAAACTGCCATTGCAAGAAACAAGAAGGAGAAATTGAGGCAACAGAATATCAAGGAAGCATGTAATAAGGAAGCGGTTCGTAGAGTTCATCGATACATAGTCCGGTGGTTCTACCAAGCTGGGATTCCATTGAATCCAGTGAGGTTGAAGAGCTTTCAAGAAATGTTGTGGACTGTTGGAAGCTTTGGTCCTAATTTACCTGCTCCCACTTATTATGCTCTAAGGGTTCCACTCCTTAATGAGGAATTAGAATACACCAAAGACTTGTTGAAGAGTCATAAGAAACAATGGGAAAAGTATGGCTGCTCTATTATGTCAGATGCTTGGACGGATAAGAGACAACGGAGCATTATCAATTTTCTTGTAAACTCTCCTGCTAGGACAATGTTTTTGAAGTCTATTGATGCCTCTGATTATGTGAAGATGGGTGAAAAAATGTTTGAACTTCTTGATGGTATTGTTGAGGAAATTGGGGAGCAAAATGTTGTTCAAGTTGTAACTGACAACAGGAGCAACTATGTTCTAGCCGGTAAGTTGCTGATGGAGAAAAGACCGAATTTGTTTTGGACCCCGTGTGCTGCCCATTGTTTGGATTTGATACTTGAAGACATTGGGAAGTTACCATTAATCCAAAAAACCATAAAAAGTGTCATTTCTTTGGTTAGCTTCACTTATAGCCACTCTAGCACTTTATCCATGTTGAGACAATTCACAAATGGCAAGGAATTGGTGAGGCATGCAGTCACCCGATTTGCCACTTCATTTCTCTCTTTGGAAAGGCTTTATAAAGAGAAAGAAAATCTAAGAAGAATGTTCACTTCAGATGAGTGGGTAAGGAATAAGTTGTCAAGGGAGGCAAAGGGGAGGGAGGCAACAAAGATTATTATTAGGCCCTCCTTTTGGAATCATGTCAAGTACACCCTTAAGATCATGGGGCCTCTTGTTCGGGTGCTTCGACTTGTTGATGGGGAGAAGAAGCCGCCAATGGGTTATATATATGAAGCAATGGAGAAGGCAAAGGAATGCATCATGAAAACATTTTCTAATGATGTGAGCAAATATTCTGAAGTTTTTAAAATCGTTGACAACAGATGGAATTGCAAACTTCATCGTCCGTTGCATGCAGCTGGTCATTTTCTGAATCCGGAGTTGTTTTATGATAATCCTCGTATCGAATTGGATTTAGAAGTTACAAAGGGATAGTTTGAGTGCATCACTAGATTGGTGTCAAGTATAGCTGCGCAAGAGAAGATATTGGAGGAGCAAGCACTATATAAGGCCGGCTATGGACTTTTTGGATCATCCTTTGCAAAATCTCAGAGGAAAAAGCTTTCACCCGGTAAGATTGTTATAAATTTTACAAAGCTTTATAAATTTAGTTCGATTAAAGGCTTAGACAAATTTATTTTAATTTTATAGCATTTTGGTGGCGGACATATGGGCATGAAACTTCGAACATGCGAGACCTTACTATCAAGATCTTGAGCTTGACTTGTAGTGCTTCTGAATGTGAGCGCAATTGGAGTATATTTGAGCATATTCATACTAAGAAAAGAAATAGGCTTGATCATGAAAGGATGGAGAGTTTGGTCTTCATAAAGTATAACCAACAACTCTCGAGAGGTACAACCTTAAAGATGAAGTTGACCCTATTGCACTCAATGACATTGATGAGTGTAATGAGTGGTTAGTGGGAGAAATTGGGACTGCCACCTTTCGAGATGATGATAATATGGATGATGATACTGATTTGGTTCATCAAGATGACAACACTTTGAGTTGGAACCTTGTTTTTGAAGCAATGGGAGGACATGAGCCTACGACATATACTAGAAGACAACAAAATAGAAAAAGAAAAGAACCTGCAACTGCAAGAGGTGGTGCAAAGGGTGGACCAAGTGGGTTTAAGGCTTCAAAAAAAGAAAAAGGAAAAGCAGTAATTGTGGAAGAGGAAGAAGAACCAGAATTTGAAGATGAAGAGGATTCTGAAAATAAAGAAGAACAAGAAGAGGAGATTCAATTCAATAATACTGAATCAGAGGATGATGAAGGGGTAGAGGGACACGATAATAATCGTGTTAATTTGGATGAATTTGATGAGAGCTAGAATGTAGATGGTTTATAGTTTTTATGTTTTATGTCTTCTATTTTATGGCTTGTTTATGACTTTTGAGTTATGATTTGAACTTGATGTTATATTTATTTGCTAAATTTGCTACTATATTTGCTATATTAATTAGATGTTTTATGACTAGAAAGTTGCTTATATAGATAGATTTTATAGTTTATTATATTTGTAATTTTTCTGCATATTTTTTTGTACATATATGTGGATTTTAGGTAATTTCGCCATTTCCGCCATTTTTTGCAACGCCATCCGCTATAACTTTATGGCGGATTTTTGGCTCACCGCCATTAGCCGCCATCCGCAATAAAAAACTATGATTGTTATATTTTTATTATTATTTTTATGAAATTGGAATAACTGTTAGTAGTATTATATGCATTTTGATTTTTGTTAGTTATAAATGTTGATTTTTAAAATTGTTTCTGAATTTTTAATGGATAATTTTTTATATAAAATTATAAAATTTTGAATTTTATCAATTTAAAAAATATTGAATTTAAATATTTAAAAGTATATATTAAATTTTTAATAATTTTATTTTATATTTAATTAAACTGGTTGAATTTTAGTTGAACTTTTGAACCATTAAACTAGTTATTTTACCGGTTTGTTGACCAATTCAGTTCTCGCAACCTTGATAAAAACTCACAAACTATATCAAAACTTGTTAAAATTACTAGTCAACATATCTAGTTACTCTTTATCCAACATACATTTGTGATCTCAATCTTTTAATACACTACTATCATTATATCAATAATCTAACTACTATTTGAAATTTAAAGATTCTAATAATTCTAATACTCAAGTTATAAGCGATTTAATATCACTAACAATGATTTAACATACTATTACTCCTAAATAAATATTATAATAATTCTAATAATCAAATTCTAACCGATTTAGTATCACTAACAATAATTTACTTTTTCAAGAAAATAAAAAAAATATTTACTAACATCTTCAAGTACGATACCAGCAATATTACTACAAGAAAAACACTCATTCAACCACACTTTTTTTAAGTTACATTTGAAAAACGTAATCTATTCCTGGAATAGACTACGTTTTTTTCCATATTTCCTTTTTTAAGGAGAATAAAAAACACATTTGTAACATCATTTGAAAAGTGTCTCCTTAAATATTATAAATATCACTTATAAAATGTAGCCTTATCTTAAGAATTATATATTCACTTTTTACCACAAAAAAAAAAACTTTTGAAGGATAAGCTATTTGTCAAGTTTCAGGTGTGCTTTAAAAAATAGAGAAAAACCCAAATCAGCCCTTGACAATTACCTCGAAAGACAACGAGGTCCCTAACAAAAAAAAAAAATCCCAACCCGGCCCCTGACAATTACTTCGAAAGGACAACGAGGCCCCTGTGCCAAAAAAAAAATCAATGTTATTTTTTTTAGCACAGGAACTAATCAGTCCCAAAAAAAATTATCAGGGGCCGGATTAGGTGTTTTTTTTCTTGGGGGCCTCGTTGCCCTTTCGAGATAATTGTCAAGGGTCGGATGAGGTATTCACTCTAAAAAATATTACCTAATAGGACTAAATAAGTAAATATACACCAACACTTTGTAAATTTTTATCCCCTTTTCACCATGTTAATACACTTAAACGTGACCTGGCCTCCTTTCTCCATTTTCCCCTTTTCCCCTTCGCGCGCCATTGAGCTTCACCAAAAAATCAGAGAAAGCTCACTCTCACGCCGTCACTCGTCACCCTCACGCCGGTGCCTCTTCCCCACGCCGTCACTCGTCACCCTCACGCCGTCACCGTCGCCCCTCTTCCCCACTTCCCACTCACCACTCACGCACACCACTTCGCCACTGGAGAATCGTCGCTCCTCTTCATCCTTCTGCTCTGGCTGTCACTTCGAGCTCACCATCGGGAAGATCTGCACTCAGCATCGTCCTCTCTTCGCTCACCGTCGTCGAGAAGGTATGTATTCACCTTCATTTGGTTCTAAAATTTGAGAGGGTTCCGATTTTAGGGTTCTGATTTGATTCACCTTTGCTTATCAGCTTGCATTGTTTGATTTGATAAGGGTGTTCTCAAGAACAGGGCTATTATAATGGCATGTGTGTGCAACAGTGCTACTCTGCGAATTTGCTTCAACTTGCGTTTTGCTTACTCTGGTTTGTGCATGCCTTCAATTTTGGTTCTTATGATTTTCTGTTTTAAGCAGTGTGCGTGCGTGTGTGTTCAGCTGCTTGAAAATGAAATCATTAGTTGGTGTTTATTCATTTCTGTTCTGTTCTATTCTGAATAGTTAACAAATTCCGTAAACGCAGGTCAGTGATGTATAGTTCTGAAATTTGGGAGGTTTAAGGTTCCAATTTTAGGCTTTTTAATTTGGGGGTTCTGAAATTTAAGAATGTGCATATAATATGTAGATATCTCAAACGGTGTAGAAATTATATCGAAGCACCTGATGCTAGCGTTTGGGAAATATCAGGTTTTATTCTGACGTTCGTCTTTTGATTGCAATGACAATACACAGTTGTGATTTCTTGTTCTAAACCTTAGAGACAAAATATCAGAATTGTATATGATGCCATTGGAACTCTAGCTGAAGCTGTTGCTGGGAAGTTGAATCAGGTATGTTATTTTTAATAGCTTCCCATGGAAGGTTTCCAAATCGAGATTGTCTTTCTTTATCTTGACGGTTAATCTTCCATTCAATTCATATTCATCTTTCCCTTTTGCGAGCACTGTTAATCGTGCAGAAGGTTCCATCCTTCAAGTTTTTTGGGTGGGAGAAAAAAAAAAACTGATGTTCAAAGAGAAATATAGGTGAAGCTTGTAAATCAGCAGTGTTATTGTAGTTTAATACTTGGTGCAGGAATGTGATTTCAAGTTATTGGAATTGTTGACTGTCCTTAAGTTGGTCCTCAATTAATCATCTCTCACTTGTGCCGATACCCTTTTATGTGTTGGAATTCCTTTTTTTTTTTGGGTACAATTTTAATATAGTTTGGTTCTTTTAAGTAATTTGTGCCATCTCAACAGCATTCTCATGTTTCATAAGATGCTGTTAGCTATAACTTTAGGGAGAAAATAAATACATTTGAAGTTTGAATGAATAAATTAAGATGGTATAATTTCTCTCGGTGATTTGATGATGACTTGTAGAAGACTTAGAAAAGTATCATTAAAGAGAGTAGACCTAATTAAGATGGTATAATTTCTCTCTCGGTACTAATGTACTATGTTATCTATACAGGAAATTTCTAAGGTTAAAGAGGCTATTTCAATAGCAAATAATGCATGCTGGGCTCTTGGAGAACTTGCAGTTAAGGTATGTTAATGTTATGTGCTGCACTCTGATTAAATTTTGTAGAACTGTATTGTGGCTGGAATCTAATTGGCTTAGTCAGAGTTATGTGTATAATGTAGTTTTAAACTGTTAGTTTCAAAAGCCAATTAGGACAAATGGCTCTGCTCTTTGTGATTGCTATTTGGCTGTTATCTTTTAATTTTTCACTTATGTATTTTTGTCTTATGAAATTTTATAACAATATGATTATTTTAGTTCTGGAGAGGATTTCAATTTATTTATATATTTAATTGGCATCTTTTAGATGGTTGGGATTTCTCTGTGAACAAGAATTTGATGTATTAAGTATTAACTGGAAAGAAGAGACAAAGCTATGCAAGGTTTACAACTCCGTCCAACCGATAAATTCGATTTGGGTCATCTTCTATTTCCGCAGTATCAATCTTGTAGTATAGCTTAGCTTGCCTTACTTTCTGAATTTTTCGTTTTTGTGGGGTATGGTGTGTAGATTGGTAATTCGTATCAAGCGATTCCGAATTCTATGTATAGGGATAACACAAGTAAATCGAATGAGATTGTATAGCTTTACATTAGAGCTCGAGTACTACTAAATCGAATCAGCATGTATCGATTTAGTATATGTAATTCAAATTTGTCCAATTCGATTTACTATGTACAAAAACCATGAGCTAAATCAAAATCCACTAATTTGGTTTACTATGGGTGGTCTGAAATCATGTGGATAGTTTAGTAAATCGAAGCTACCTACTTTGAATTACCTAAACCCTAATAATTTGATACAACTTAATTCGATTTACTACTATAATTTATAATTCAAATTAGGTTAATTCGATTTATATAGTAACATGCGTGGATCCCCGTAACATTTTTAATTTTGGATGATTCATACAATATTGAATTGCTTTTGATTTATACAGTGTTTTATCCTAAATGTAAATGCTTAAAATGTTAAATTTTGATTAATTTTTTACAAGTATGACCAAAAAAAGATATTTTTATTCAAAATTTGGTGATTTTATATTAAATATATTTTTTTGTAATTTTTTTAACCGATCTAATTAAAAAGGCTAAAAAATTTTGATATGAAAGCAAAATGAGTGATATATTTTAACATGGTAATTTTTGGTGTTTTTTAAAATTGTGGGAGTACACAAATTGGACTCTCCGATTTATGTTTAAAAAGTTGAAAAAAATTCAGAATACACAAATCGGACCCTCCGATTTGTGTTAAAAATTTGAAAAAACTCATAGTACACGACTCAGACCATGCGAGTTCTTTGGTCATGAAATTTTGCTTCACAAATCGCATGGTCCGATTTGCAACTTATGGAATTTGAAATCTGAAATTTTGAAATCTGAAATGTGGAATTCGGACTCTCCTTTTTTTTATTCTGAGTAATTTTTTTTTTACATTTTGAGAGACAAGTCGTAGGGTCCGAATTCTGCTTCCTCTGATCCCACAACGAGGTGAAACACCCCCAAGTCCAACACTTCTTTTACTTCCATATTCAAATTGAAAACCGGTTTACTAACTACAAAAAATAAATTGTTATTTGTATATAAAAAATGGTACTCTCTGTCTCTACAAAAAAAACTAAAAACCTAACACTGCCAAGTTCCTAGATAATTACTTAAAAGTAAAAGCTGATATTAATATATATTTATTTGTCTAGTTAGTGGTATATTAAAACAGAATTAAAAATACTAAAATAGTGTCTAAATTTATTTGTCTAATATTACATCAACTTAAATGACTAATTCATACCATTTAAATACAATCTTTTATCTTTATATTTAATTTGTAAATAAAATTATATAATAATTATTAAAAAAATTAAAAAATATATTTTATTATTAAGAATTTAAGACTATTTAATAATCTAAACCTGGTTGAACCGTCGAATTCTTGGCCGTATTTTATTTATGTTCGTTTTCTTTGCTTTTCTTGGTTGTATATTAACCCAAGACGAAATAAAGCAAGGAAAGAATCCACAAAATTCAAATTCAATATCTACCTTGTACTCAAAATAAAGAATCGTTTATTTTTTCCCCAGCCAAAAAAACTAATCATATCCTAAAGCAAGATCTACAAGAATTCAAAACTTCCAAATTCAATTTTACGGTGCTTATGAACTGATGATTAAGTACATTTTTGGGCACCATTATTTTGTTAAAAAATTTTTTTTTATTATTTTTTTTTATTTTTTAACGTGTTTGGCAAATTTATAGTAGTAAAAGTAAAAGTACTAGTAAAATAAAAAAAAAATCTTTTTTGAAAAGCTGTAATTTACATCTTTTTTTAAAAGATCTTTTTTCCTTAAAAAAAAAGATGTTTTTTATGTAATAAATAAATAAAAAAGTACTTTTATATTGTTATACCCAAATATAATTGATTGATAAGAAGACCTTTTTACATGAGATATCCAAACATAAAATTATTTTTACTTCTCTATAAGATCTTTTAAAAAAAGATAACTCGAAAAAGATCTTTTCTTAAAATCTCACCCAAACAAGCCCTAAATTTTATCTAATTTATCTTTTATAATAAATTTTATATCTTTAAAAATTATCTATTTTTATACTTTTAAATTAAACAACACCTTTCAACCAATAAATTAATCACCAAACTACAATTTGCAACAACAAACACAACACGGGCAAGTCACCCTATATAAACCCCACACATACATACATACAGTAGAAGGCGCACATTATTCATCACCAAAAAAAAAAGGTTCCAATATTCACCAGAAATTGTGAGCTAAGCAAAAAAGGAAGAATGAAACTAAAGGAAAAAGAGTTCGCAGTGAACCAAATGGGAAGAGTGATCATAATCCCTGAAGAATCCGACGACCTATGGATCCTCTACAACATCATCAACCCCGGCGATTACGTCACATCCGATACCTCCCGGAAGGTCCACCACCAACTCCACGACGGCAAGAACACCACCGCTTCACGCGTCAGGCTCTCCGTCCACCTCAAGGTCACCGGCCGCGACTTCGACAAGGACTCTTCCACCCTTCGCGTCACCGGACGCAACCTCGAGCCCAACGGTTACGTCGCCGTCGGATCCTTCCACACCCTCACGTTGGAGTGCAACAAACCCTTCGAGCTCCACAAGAAGATCTGGAAGCACGACGTCGTCGAGGCTCTCCAGGAACGAGAGAACCACGAAGTTTGTCCCGACGCGGAACTCGCAGTAACTCTCTTTCAACAAGACCATGCTGAGATTTATCTGATTGGAAAAGGCGTAACTGCCATGGTTTCCAAGGTTGAAACCTCTTCTTCCGGGACCGCAGGAAGAAAGTCTTCATCTTCATCTCCTTCTTCAAACACTAAGAACGTGTTCTTCCGCGAGGTTTTCTCGGCGTTCATAAAGCACGTGGATCTGAACAAGGTTAAGAACACTGTGATTGCAAGCGAGGATTTGAAAAAGGACAAGTTTCGAAGGTTTATGATATCGGAGGCAAAGAGGATGAAGATGAGAAGCGTAGAAGAAAACATAGGAAGGATCGTGGTGGCTGCTGGTGGTGGTTGCAACGGCGATTTAAAGGATCTTTTGGGAGAAAGCACCGTGATGGACCTTATGAAGGACAGCAAGGTAGGGTTGCAGATTAGGGCACTGAGGAAGGTTTGGGACATGGTTTCGAGTGACTCGGATCGCGCTTGCTACGGACTGAAGAGCGTGGAGAATGCTCAGGAGATGGGAGCCATTGAAACGCTTCTGATAAGTGATGAGCTGTATCGGAATGATGAGGTTGCCACAAGGAAGAGGTACGATTGTTTGGTGAAGGCGGTTAAGAATAGTGGTGGGGACGCTTTGGTGTACTCTTCCATGCATGTTCTGGCAGAGCAGTTGCAGCAACTCACCGGTGTTGCTGCTATTCTCAGGTTCCCGTTGCCTGCTTTTGATGATGATGCTTATTAGAGCAAGGTTTTATAATTTCTCTTAATTAATTGTCTAGCTTGATTAATTATCATAATTTAACTTGATTATTTATATAGTTATATACGATATTTAATTAAAATCAGTAAAAATAATCAATCATTAATATATAATATATATTAAAATATAAAAATATATTAAATTATATATATCTATACATAAATATATTAATTGGTGATTTAATTTGTTGTACAAAGAATATTCTTATTAAAAAAAATATTATAGTAACTTTTAGGAAAGTTCATTATTTTTTCGATCACTAAAAGAATCATCATTTTTTTTGCATCAATATCAAATTTAACAAAAAAATACCCAAATGCCATGTTTGTCACCGTCGCGATACCATCTCAAGATAAAAGACCCTACTAATATAAAAACTTTAGATTTTTTTGCATCAATGATCTTATTTTTAAAAGAAACCTTGGATGACTTTTCTAAACACTTTAAAAAAGAACCCTCCTTAATACGAGATACATACTCTCTCCTCTCTCTTTTTCTCATTCTTTCTGAGTACGGAGTACATTTAAAATTTATCTTTTATTTTATAAATTATTATTTTATTATTCATCATTTATATTTTTGTTATTATATATTTATATTATTAATAATTAAAAACAATAAAAAAAATAAAACTTTCATTAATAATAACCTTAATTTTACTCTATAAATACGATCATGGGGTCCTTCAACTAATTTGACCTCCATTCATGATAACCTTAATTTTACTCTATGAATATGATCATGGAGTCCTTCAACTAATTTGGTTTTTGAAATTCAAACTTATATTATAAAATTAAGATTTAACATTAAACATAGAACGAAGGAAAAAAAATAATGTGAATTAACGAGATTTTTTACATTGTTATTCGTTGTTTTGATTTTTTCGATGCATAGACGATATGAAAATCGTGTTTGCGTTTAATCCAATCGATTTAATGTGATATCAATCTATTAGTAAATAACAATTAGGATCAGTTAATGGATTGCAAACTCATATTAATCAATTTAACAGATAAACAAATTGACTGTGTTTTAATAAAATCGATTGAAATAGTGAAAGCTACATGTTTCTTCTATTCCAATTTACTTGGTCAATCGATTTTTTAAAAAAAAAATTATTTTGATGTTTGACAATCTAAAAAAATCAGCACAATTTTAAACCCTAATTTTTTTTTTTAATTTGAAAATTCACGTAGAGTTAAGGCATATCATAATCAACAATTCTAATATTATTTGAATAATTTGGCCGTCTACAAATCGATTTGTCAAACATACACATCGATTTATTATCATTAAATTTTTTAATATGAAATTTAAAGATGGCGAGAATAATAAAGCAAAACCATTGTTAAGTGAGAAAATCAATTTTTATCCGTATCCAATCGATTTTTTATGAATACTAATCGATTGGTAATGCAATTAAGAATGAAAATATGGATTTTATTTCGTATCCAATGGATTGAATTTGGATAACATTCCATTGGAATGCTCACGGGACTATATATTGTGCACTTAATCTCCATATTCAAACTTTCAGTTTTCGAAACAAAAACCTTCATGGATGCAAAATCTCTCTTCTCTGTCTAAAAACAAAAAATTTCTCTCTTCAGTTTCTCTTATTTCATCAACACACTCACTCCAAGCTACATACATATTATTGATCTTTATCAAAATTTCTACAAAACTCACTGAACCAATATTTCTAAAATGAACAGAATTAAAAATGCAAAGAGACTTAGGATTGAGAGTAAAAATTCTGTAGCGACGCAATTTGTTGCTTCAGTCCATTACATGACAAAGTGGCTGTCGTCTCAAAAAGTATTGAAAAATTATGTGAAGAACGAATCAAGGAAGATTGTTCCTCCCAAATACATGAAGGATGATTACATTCATGGCAGAAATTATGATTTAGTCTAGAAGCATCTTTGCAAACACAACACTTGATTGATTTTGTGCAAATTAACAATGAATCTTATTCCTATTTGGTTAGAGCTATTTATATACTTTAAAGTATGTTGTTTCTGAAGTTGATGAAGAGGATGAGAATGAAGAAGTCATGCCAATGATTGAGTTTCATTTAGAGTTATGACATTATAGAATTATTTTGAACAATGGAATTTCCTTTAGTTTATCATGGGATAAAATTTACGAGAGAAATTACAGCAGCAGATGAGGAATGAGATGAATATAATAGGTTGATTGGTTGAGTCAACAGAATGAGGAGCCACATATTGATCCTAAAATTAATATAAGTTGTAATGATTTGAACAATGAGTAGCGTATTTTAATGTATTTGTTCTGTTACGAATTGATTCCAATGAAGCATAATCACGGAACTTTGTCTAATGAAGATATTATGGTGCTTGGGCTATGATGATCGAAAAGGAAATAAATTGACCTTATTTTATGGTTAATCATATGCTTGAAATGAAGAGAGGCAAGTCAAGTATCAATTTAGGATATGCTTGTCAATGGACTAAGATATTCAAATATCTTAGAATTGTCTTAAGTGAAGAAAAAAGTCTCATCTGAATAATGTTGTCAACATTGATGTAGCACTCTAAGATTGATGGAAAGAAATTCAGATAGCCAGAAACCTCAGGTACAAGCACAACTTCAAGAACTTCCACTACTACTACTGCATCCATCATCAACATAGATAATCCTTTCTCTAAAATAATAATAAAAAAAGACTTAATTGTTTTTGTGAATTAAAGGGGGGCAAAAAGCCCAAAAAAGACAGTTTGACATTCAGTTGTAATCTTATCCGGATTTTGTTTTCATGTTTTTGGAGAAGCCTTTTTATTCATTTTATTTGTCTTGGTGTTTTTATTCATTGAATACTCTTTTGGTTAATAGTCTAGCTAGTTGGGCTGATGTTGGCTCTTTTTTTTTTTTGGTCTTGGGCTCCTTTTATGTTGGCTCCTTTAACACATAACATATCGGCTTCTTTTGTAATGTAGCCTTTAGAACTTAAATTCGCAATGAATTAGTCCTTAATTTGTTGGGTTGGAGAATATTGTAGAAAACCTAAAAAAACATCGGTTTCTTTTGTAATGTAGCCTTTAGGTATTGTAAGATCCTTCGCAGATCCACCCTTTCCAACAAAAATTAAAAACCACATGACCCACCGTCCAACAAAAAAAACATGACCCAGAAAAAAGATTTAAAAACCACTCCAAATCCCGGAAATTGTCTCAATCAAAACATGTATTTTTATTGAAAAATAATTATTATTTTATTAACAAAATCAGAACATGTTCAAATCGTTGTGATTTAACTAAGATTGCGGAATCCTAACTTTTGTATGGTAGAAACTCAAATGTAGTTAATTTCATGTAAATATAATAAATATAAGTCGTTAAATAATTTGACAAGTTTGATTAAATTATCATCTAACAGTTCTTAACTATCAATTTCACATGAAGTTAACTGCACCTGAGTTTTCACCATTTTGTATTCAGTTATTATTTATTCGAGTGGTACTAGATTGAAAAAAATGTTTCTGAGTTTCAAAATGTAATCATCACATCAGAGAAATGAACATTAACTGATTTAAGCATGGGATAATTATTATATGCATGAAAATCCTATTAAGTAGGGATAAATATTTATCCCGTGTGGTGTGGTAAGGTAATTTTAAGCAAGGGAATTGTAATTATAAGCAAACAAGTTAATTGTTAGTTTTAAACAGTGGTACCTTTTCGTCTCAAAACAAATATAAGTTTAGGATATAATTATTATTAATTAGATTGGCCAAACTAAAGTCAAAGGCCAAAGTTAACGAAAACAAATGTGATGGTTTCTATGAATATCACCGGATTAATAAGGACTAATGTATATCTATGAATACATTTTTTTTTAATTTATAATTATAGTTTGAAAATATATGACAAAAAAAAAGATAATATGCATATCAAATGGAATTTCAAATAAAAAGAAAATTGCTTCTTTATGATAAAGGTTTAATTGGCAAAAAAGAAATGTGACGAAAATAAAATTTATTTTGACTCATCTCATTTATTTGTAGTAAAAATATGCAATAATTTCTTAAATGTATCATATTATTGACTAGAATTATAGGCATAATTTTGGTGGATATGGATCTTCTAAAGTTTGAATTTCACTCTAGAGAGTAAAATGTGATCTTTTGCCTTTAAATAGTTTCTCTTTCATATTTATTATTGGTCCCACCTATAAAATCAATTGTGAGATATCACACTTTACTCTCTAAAATAAAATTCAAACTTTAGAGGATCCAAATCCAATTTTGGTTTATCTGAATATCTGTATTAAAATAGGGAATATAAGAAAGTAAGAAACTATTCTATATTTCTATATGCGACTTGAATCGTTGTGCAAGCGGCCAAGATTTTAGGTTTAATCAATGAAGTTTGACCAAATTAACACATGCATGTGCAATAATTTCTACCTGTTCTGCTCAGAAACAATAAAATTTTGTAAATTTTGTACACAAAAACATTTGTCATAGATTGTTTGCTGTTTTTTCATCCTCTCCGTAGATGTACTAAATTTGTACGCATGTTGTTGGTTGAATATAAAGTTGGTTGAAATGAGGGTACGGTGACAAGTAGAAGAAGAAACTAGCCAGAGTCGACGAGTACCTTGTGCATGTGTTGGTTGAACTTTGAGTGCAGTGGTGGTTGTTAGCTCCACGTACCTTCATTCATGTTGCATGCGCCTGACCCTCCAAATCCCATTCATTTGCCTCACCTACCATGCTGAGTAAGCTATCTTTATTTTTTATTAAAAAAAATCATGTTTGTATCATATTTTGCATAAATGTTTTTACTACATTTTTTATAAATTAATTTTAATATTAAAAATAAAAAGATACAAAAAATATTAAGTATGGTTTTAAAAATCAGATCAAACCAGCCAATGCAACCTGGCTAATTGAGAATGAGTGATTAAATCAATTAGATTTAGATAAATTGATTGGCGATGAACCGGTTAAAGAATTAAAAAATTGGTCAAAAAGTTAATTAATTGGTCAATGATACAATTTTTTAATGATTAATCGATTTAAAATAATAAAATTTAAAAATAATTTTTATTAAAAAATATATATTTTAATATAAATATATTATTAAGGAATA
>NC_029793.2:7364663-7376178 GCF_000816755.2 Arachis ipaensis | reverse complement strand
AAGCTTTATTTTAAGTTGTTTTTTAATAACCTTCTTAACCTTAACGTGTAATGAGAGAGACCACGGAGTTGGAAATTTAACATGGAAATATCTTTTTGCTTATGTAAGGATTCTTTTATCAACTGCTCTATGTTTCATCTCAACCTTCCATTCCACCTACCTTCAACGATCTCTCAGCTGCTTTAGTATTATTTATGGAAATCTGCCAATTCAACAACCATTTATTATTGGAGGATATCTATTGATACCAATTCAATTAAGTATTTTTTAAAAATCGTATAATAAACATTAGATACCAAAACAATTCAACTAGGTATCCTTTAAAAATGGTACAATATTCAACCTTTTATTACAATAATTAAAAAAAATTAAAATAAACACATCTAAAAATTATGAATAGATTTACTGTTTTTTTAAAATTAAATATACATTCAAAATACAAATTAAATAAAACTAAATTTAAAATTTAAAATTTAAATTTTTATTTTAAATTTAATATATTTAATTATTAATGTATTATAATTTAAATACACATCCAAAAATCAAATTAATTAAAATTTAAAATTTTAATTTTAAAATTCTAAAATAAATTTTAAACCACCTAATTATTAACTAATACTATACAAAATCCTGAAGGAAACAGTCACATTCACCGCACATCATAAATCCAGAGGCACACATCGTCCGTAGTTCGTCATCCTCCGCCGCCGTTCATCCACGCCACCTTCTTCGGTGCTCATCCACAACGCTGCCTTCTTCTTCTATGGCGCTCATCTTCGTCGCCGTCTTTCTCTTCCTCATCGCCGTTCGTTCACACCGAAAACATATCTAAAGTTTGGATGGATTTTTGTTCATAGAGTTTTTCTTTACGCATTCTCTAACACTATTATTTTTTTTATTATTCTGTTACCAATGTGTATCTAAAAAATAGGAATATGTTTTAATTAAAAAATAATTAAATAATATTAAAGATTCATCAAAAGCTAAATTTTATTGTACAAATAGTATTTTTTCTGTTAATACTAACATACATACCTAATAAATAGGAGTATACTTAGTTTAGTAATGAATTTTAGTATTACCACTCAAAAACCATTTTATATAATTTTTACAAATTAAAACAACAATAATATGTAAAAGAGTGAAACTTAAATGACAAGAAGTTAAAAGAATAAGCTAATGAGTAATAACTCAAATGGCATAGTCTTTCCATACTCAATTAAGAGGTTGCGGGTTCGAGTCTCCTATTTTTAGTAAAAAATAAAAAATAAAAAGAATAAAGGAAAAAGAAAAGAAAAGAAAAAGAAGAAAAAGAATTGTATGTGACATGTGATGTGGATGCACATTTATAGTAGGCGCGTGTGGGAGTAAATCAGTTATAAAGAGGTGGTTTGATTCATCCAAAAATCACGAGTCTCGAAGTAACTAACTAACTAACTCACTCTTCACTCTTTAGTAGTTCGTTGTAGCCCTCCGATCAGGAAGCATGGACAATAGCAACAGCAATAATAGTATTCCCCTGCTCAACGGCGGCGGAGGGGTGGTGGCAGAGGACGGCGACTACGTGAAAGTGAAGGGGCTGAGGGAGGCGAAGAAGATTTTCTGGATAGAATCAGCCAAGGTATGGCAGATAGCATTGCCTATAGTGTTCAACATTTGGTGCCAGTACGGTGTCAACTCCATAACCAGCATCTTCGTTGGACACCTCGGAGACCTCGAACTCTCTGCTATCTCCTTGATCAACTCAGTCGTCGGCACTTTCGCTTTCGGCTTCATGGTATGCTTTCTCTGTCCCCCTCTTCTTCTTTAAGAAGAGTTAGATATAACAATTTATTTGCCAGCTTAAGAATTTAGGACGAGTTAACATCGCACGACCAACATTGCAGACGTAAGAAAAACAACCACCGGAAACTCTTAAAAACAAGAACATCCGAAATTTAATTAGAAAAAAACATCTGAAATCCAAACTCAACAAGAGCTTATTTTTAGTGAAAATGGCTGCTATAGTGTTGATTTCTTAGCATTACTCTTATAAGATGAGTGATTTCATGATATATAAATATCAATGTTTATTTATTTATTTATTTTTACTAAAAATAGAGAGACTCGAACCCACAACTTCTAAGTAAGTATGGGAAGACTATGTCATTTGAGTTATAGTTCGGTGGCTATCAATGTTTATTATTAGATATAACTATTCATGTGCCTTTACCTATAGCTTGGCATGGGAAGTGCAACGGAGACACTGTGCGGGCAAGCATTTGGGGCAGGGCAGGTTGAAATGCTGGGTGTGTACTTGCAACGGTCATGGGCAATCCTGTCGGTGACCAGTCTTTTGCTAATGCCAATATACATATTTGCTGCTCCAATCCTGAAGCTTCTGGGGCAACAGCATGATATAGCTGATAGAGCAGGAAGCTTTGCTCCTCTTGTAATCCCCCAATTTCTCTCACTTGCATTCAATTTTCCAACCCAGAAGTTCCTTCAGGCGCAAAGCAAGGTCAATATCATCGCCTGGATCGGCTTCTTCGCGCTAATCCTGCACGTTGTGATGCTGTGGCTCTTCGTCTATTTGCTGCAATTAGGCTTAACTGGTGCAGCGTTGGCATTTGATATCACAAGCTGGGTGATAACATTGTCTCAACTTGCTTATGTCTTTTTTTGGTGCAAGGAAGGTTGGCATGGATTGTCATGGAAGGCCTTGAAAGATATATGGCCCTTTGTTAGGCTCTCCCTTGAATCTGCTGTCATGCTTTGTCTTGAAGTTTGGTATATGATGAGCCTCATTGTTCTTGCTGGCCACCTTGATAATGCAGTCATAGCTGTTGATTCCCTCTCTATATGGTAGGTAACATAAATGTTACTAATACATTCATTCATTCATTCGTTCATTCATTTATTCATTCAGTTCACTCTTGTGTGTTTTATAGCATGAATTTGAATGGGTGGGAGTTCATGATCTTTATTGGAGTAAATGCTGCTGTCAGGTATGCACTCTCTGTTTGAAGTGAAGTTTGTTCTATCAATGCAATCATGTATGTGTGTGTGATTCTTTTTCTTTCTTTTCAGTGTGAGAGTTTCCAATGAACTGGGACTTGGACATCCAAGAGCTGCCAAATACTCTGTCTATGTGATAACACTTCAGTCCTTTCTAATTGGAATCCTTTGCATGGTGGCTGTTTTGGTATTTAGAGATTCTTTCGCCGTCATTTTTACTAGCAGCAAGCCTTTGCAAGAGTCGGTTGCAAAACTCGCATACTTACTTTCTGTGACTATGATTCTAAACAGCATTCAACCAGTTATTTCAGGTATTTACATACACATAAATCTCTTACATACATTACATACCCCCCAATGCAACAAAACTCCCCTCTTTACAACTTTGAAACCGTTCTTGCAGGTGTTGCTGTTGGAGGTGGGTGGCAGGCACTGGTGGCTTACATCAATGTAGGTTGTTACTATGTGTTTGGACTTCCACTGGGGTTTATTCTTGGTTATAAAGTTAACTTGGGAGTTAAGGTAATGCTATTTAATATTATCCAAAGACTGTAATTAACTATAGCCCTCTCTCAAATGATTGTGAAACTGGTTTCATATATGTAGGGACTTTGGGGAGGTATGATATGTGGAATTGCTCTGCAAACATTGCTGCTTTTGTTGATACTTTACAAGACCAATTGGAAGAAAGAGGTAGGCAATGCTTCTCATATGGAGCTTGTTCTGTTCTGTTCTTTACATTTGATATTTGATAAGTTGCTAAATACAAAAATAATACAGTAACCAAACGTCATTAATGACATTGAACTTTCTCCTATATTTTTTTTTTATTTTTATTTTTATTCAATCAAGTTAGATATTGTAATTGCTTGACTTGACACTTTTCCATTGTAGGTGGAACAAACAAATGAAAGAATGAGGAAGTGGGGGGGGACAAGAAATCAAAGTTGATAGGAGAGTGGGTTCTGCGGAAGCTTGATTTGATTCTCTCTCACGTCCATTCTGGTCAAATTCATTCTTCCATTTTCACATTGTAATGCTAATAGCTACTTCTTAAATAGCGAGCAAAATAGTTTAATGCTTTGTTATCTGATGAGAACGGTATATTTTTCCAGTTCTCTCTTTTTTGTATTTACTTTTTTAAAGTATTCATCATCTCAAGGGAAAATTAAAAAGCAACTTCAGAAATAATGAGCTAAATTCTATAAGGCAGCAACCTCCGACAAGTGTGCCACACACACAAACTCCACATAACAGAACAGTCAATATAAGTAGTTATTTATTTACAACAAAAGTACAAAAAAATATTGACATCAAAATAATTTCACTTGGGTCTAGGGCCTCGTTTAATACGAGATAAAGATAAAAGTAGTAGCATAGCTGCATAGGGAAGATTTTATCAACTCATACTCGAGTAGAAAAATGGTTCGTGGAAGTACCATGTACTCAAAAAAGTGAAGCACTGATTATGATTACTCGTGAAGCACGTTAAATGTGCTCTAAGAACATGCAAGTCTTTTCTCCTGAAATTTTAATTGATTAAACACCTTGTTAAGCATGCCAAAAATAAACTTAACCTGTTATTTTTCAACACCATGTTGCAAGTGACTCAATAGTCCGCATTACAAGTGACAAACATTGATAAGCCTCTATAAGTAAATCTTATAAATCTAATATAAATACACGATTCCAATCAAAAAATTTTCAGGAGGATACAATAGGAAAACAATGATTGAATTACAAACAAAATTGACTGCAAAACCAGCATAACAATGAAAGACCACGTAGGAGTCAACTCCAACTAAATGAAGCCCCAAAATTAAGAGAATACTATTATAAGGGGGAGTAATTAGGAACAAAACAATGCCCCCTTCGTATATATGGCACTTGTGCAAAAACCAATGCCTGAGAATGTCTTGAATATGCTCAGAAATCATACTTTTCGTGGACAAGCTAAAAAACCAAGGATGCAGCCAGCAGACATCACCATCTTCCAACAAATGAAATTTCTCTACCGTATCAGATGAGTTCTTTCATCTACTCGAATTTTGATGAACTGGAGTATTCAGTTCTGTTGTGTTTGGTTCCGTTGTCAAGCACAGTTACATTTGATGAAGAACTGGAAGATGCAGCACTACCATCATTAGCAGCCTTGTAATCGCCTTTTGGTGGATTTCTGCGAGTATTGTTATCTGCACCCTCGTCTGCTAGTTTTTTCATAAGGTTCATGACAGTTGGAACGAATTTGGTAGACAAGGATAAGAGTCCCGGCAGCTGAAAGTAAACAAGTACGAAATAAGGCTTTTATATAGATGGTTAAATACCTAGTGAACATTTAACAAGAGCTGCTAGGCACTAGGCAGTAGCTCAACTAAAGGACTATTTATGGAATCCCCAGCTTGATGCTACTTGTGTGTGTGATCCAAAACTCAGTAACCAAGGTGGTGAATAGACCAAATAATTATAATTATGATTAATGAATTGAACAATATATGATAATGAGGAATTATACTCACAGCTCCATGGCGAAATTCACCCGTAATGTCCAGTTGCACCCATAGGGCTTTGATGAGAAGATAACCAATAAAGATGACAAGCAAATACAACGGATTTCTGCCATGGGAAATACCAAAATTGAGTAAGAACAATTAAAAGGAACAGTCGGATGGAAACGAGGTGGTTTCTTTATTATTAAACTGCCCATCCAATAATTTATGTACAATAAAATACATTCTTATTTCAAAACTACAATTTTACTACTTTACACTGAAGCTGCTACAGGCAGAGGTGTGTTGTTAAGTGTGAGTAAAACATAGCCTTTATTGTAGAACGAAAGGGAAAAAGAAAGAAATAAAGTACACATTAGATGAGTTCAATTGATGTGCACCTTAAGAGTGTCATAAATTCATTAAATCCGAGAATAATCAAAGCAAGTATTGCCCATGGAGGAGGTAACCAGTTGTTATTACGCTTGTTGGCCTCCTGAAAATCCAAATAATATACAAAAATAAATTAACAAATAGATTTCTAATAAAGAACATTTAAATTCCTTGATTAAATATGCATCCATGATATTTGTGAAACTAATTATATAAGCTAGTTTGCAAATCATTATCTGTAGCTTACACATGGAACCTAAACACGCAAAATTCTTTGGACCAGTTCAAGAACTGTATATTTCAGGTAACATACAAACTGGAAAGATAAAAGTATAGCCTTGCCTCATTTCTTTTGTGCAACTTAATAGTTGGTTCCAGCTACAACTTAAAAGATAAAACATCCGAAATAAAGATTTGGGTTTAAATTAAGTCTAATTTTGTTCTAATAGTTTTTCTTAATTTTCATTTGCATAAAGAAACCCTCAAAAAGTTAAGATAAATGTCATGCCTGTGCAGAAATGGCCTGAGAGACACTGTATTCTGTCTCTGTCTTGAATTGCCTCCACAAGGATTTGCATTGGACAGGTGTAATCAATGTCTTAGAGGATGGTACCTAAACAGCAAAATTCAATCAAGACAACTAATCAGCACTACTAGAAAAACATATAGAGAGCAGTTTACAATTTCAAATACATACTAATGAAGTCAGTCTTTAGCAATGTTGGATATAAGTATGTAGGCAATAAAAACTTGCCTTTTCCCATGTGCTAGAAGCTAGCGGATCAACCGTTGTGATGCTCCTATCAGTAACATTACTGCTTGATGAATCTATCAATGCAACTGCTAATGTTTTCTCAATATTATCAGTATCACCATCATCCAAACGAATAACAGCCATGACAGACAGTAACTTCAAAGACTGCAATAAGTTAAATTTGGTTCAGAAATCAAAACGCAACACAAACTCAAGGTTACAAACAACAAATAGTATTCATAGTCATGTCATACAGCAGAGCGAGCAGTCTTTGTGATGGTACGGATATCTTCTTTGCCCGTCCAAACACGAGGCATTGAATCAGCGTCGTGGCTAAACAACATTGTAAACCTGCTTTCAAATTTAAGGTAAGTGCCTCTGAAGTAAACTTATAAGGTATAAGTGAAAAAATCAACTTGGATGTGGCAAAACATCTTACCTATCCTTCATCCGGATTAGAACTCTTCCAGCTTCATCCCTAGCCTTTCCTTCTACTACACCCCTAGCATAATCTGCTATATTCGAAATCATTTTCTGTCTCGTATCTTCATCCATATCAAACCCAGCAAGCGCAGCAGAGAACCCTGAGACAGCTGATTCAGTCTCACGCCTAAGAAGTTTCTTTATCGATGACCAAGTATCACCACTTGCTTCATCCAAAAGAGCTTCAACAGGTCCAGACAAGGCTTCTTTAAGTTTTTCCTGAAATGGCACTGCTATCAGAAAACTTCACAAGAAGTTACTTTTTCACCCAAATAAAGTAAACAACTGGCGAACCATACAATCTCCTATACTAATCCCTAGATAACTGCTGTCACAAGGCATGAGAAGGATCTTATACTTTTGAATTGACAATGTAACTGTGGGCCCAAAGGAAAAAAGAAAAGAAAAGAAAAGGGGGAAAAAACAACCATATTGCAAGTATTGTTTAATTGACATATTATTAGAAGCTCAGAAGTTTCAGCTTAGAATTTGATGACGAATAATTTATAACACAACCTTAGCATTTCACTACCAATCTTGAAATATTTGACTTAATGATTTGGAAGAAATGAAGGATAAGTTTGGGTGCATACCTCATACGATGAAGTCAGTTCAGAAAGCTTAGCATCACGTACAGATGCCACATGTGCATCAATGTCACGCCGCAGTTTCTCCCTTACTTTAGATGTATCCCAGTCTGCTAGTTCAATTACAACATCTGTAGCAATAGCATATCAGTTTCATACTGTATTTCACTTGAGCAAGTAAGATGCACACTTTGAAAGTATTCATCACATATTTTGGTCATGAAATTTTAATTGTTATCTAATGAAGGGTTGTCCACTGCATGAGGCACCCACATAGTGGGGTCTAGCTAAGCTACAACTAAGCAATGTTGCCCCAACAAGAGGAAGGTTGTTTCTAGAATTTGAACGCATGACCTCCATGTCAGCAGACAACAACCTTGCTATAACACCAAAGCTCAACCTCAATATTGTTAATTGTTATCAGATATGCAAAATAAATAAATTTATGGTTTACCTGCGGAAGCTTCATCAAATTGAGCCATAGAAGACTCAATGCAGTTTTTGGCAGCCAAAGAAAACCCTTCACCTCTATTCAAAGCCTTGTCAAATACATCCTTGAATTTATCCACTATTCCAGATCTTATATGTCCCAGCGCAGAAAGGAACGATGGTTGGACAAGCTAATCAATTGAAAAAAGCATTGAGCATGTTAAAGATCTCTTACACATTGCAAGTCACCAAAAGAATTTTAAATGGGAAAAAGACTGCAAGTCTGCAAACATTCCAGCCTCTAATTAGTCATTCTTGTGATTCAATAATTATCAATTTGTTCCTCTGTAAACAATCATCAATTCATTTATGTTTACAAAAAAAAGCAAAATGGTTGTACAACCAAGATTGCATGAGAATCAAGTTAAGAATAATTACTTGCAACAATTTTTCTTGGAGTTGTTTTTGTTTTGAAGATCTCACACCTTCATCAAAATAAGTGGCTTCAAGATCATACCTAGATTTAAGGTAAACAAAATAGTTCAATATATATTCGCTTAGCATTAGAAAAAAGCTCATAATATAGTATAGGTTTAGTATTAATTAACTGAGCCACTAAGAATATAGATGTCAGATAGATCGAACCATACTTACTCTGACAAACAAGCACCTAGGAGTGAATTGAGTTTTTTTCCAAACCCCTGAACAGGGCCTGATTGTACGGCTTCTTCTAATTGGCACCATTCCTACAACATAAATCGGTTTTCATAGCTTTAGCAAATAGTAGTTACAGATGACACAGCAAGCTGGAAATTATACCAAAAGACCTGTAATACCTCATTTGCAGAAAAAGTGGCATATTTCTCGTTGGCAATTTCTTCACATCGGACAGTGGCAACCATTACCTACAAGTGGGCAATAAAAGATTAATAAAATAAATAAAACCATAGGCAATAATAGAAGAACAGAAGCATGCAGATATTACCTTATGTGCAGGAAGGTCAAGGTCCTTGTTCTCCTTGATGACTTTCCAGATTTGCTGAGCACTAAAAGAAAAGCCCGATGCAGGAACTACTCCTCGCCTGTCCCCTGCAAGCCCACCAGGAGCGATGGAGTGCTGGAATCGTTGCCTCAAGTTGGCAACCTAGATTTAAATAACCCACAAGATCAGCAATGATATGCAATTTACAGAAATAGACATACATTAAACCAAACAACCATGCTAAGCGTACACCAAAATCAGTCACTAAAATCAGCCACTAGTGTAGAATACACATTGAAATACAAAATATACATTAAAGATGAGTTAAACCACACATGTATTTATACACAAATATATAGTGGCTGATTTTAGTGTGTAAATAGCATTTTTGTAAACCAAATTATTTGACTCTGCTTTCCAACAGGGAAAATAAATTAACATAATGTTTTATGCAAATAGATTGAGATATAGGAATGCATCACATGCATTAAACGAGGTGCAACAACCACATTTCCTGGTAATGGGTCATTTAATACCATCAGAAAGTAAACAAGAACAAAGCTGGAGGGCATTTCATACCTGCTCCTTGAATTGCTCTTCTTTTTCTTCATAACTAGAAAGAGCAGTAACTTCAACCTGATTATTTGTTTGAAAAATGAAAGCAATTACTGTAAACTTCCAACAAATTCTGATACACAAAAAAAGACCATCAGAAAGTTCAGTAACACCAAAGGAATGGTGAACTTACATTAAAAAATTCACTAAGTGGGGTTTCCTTGTGGGCTTGTGGTTTAGGAACCGAGTCCCATATCTGCAGAAGAAAAAGGTGAAGCAGTGAAGATTATTAAAAATTACAATATTCGATAATATCATAAGATGAAAGAACAGCAATACCTTCTGAATATCTTCTCGCAAGACAGGTTCTAAATTTTCAAGTGGTGTCTATACAAGGAAAAGGTTGATCACATCAAGAACACATAATAATATTTAGACACATCATAAGAAACAATAATCAGCATTTTGCATACACACCCGCGTTTTGTCACGTATGACAAACAACAATGTCGTTTTGCGTGGGCTAAACAATCTCATCATAACCTGAAAGCAAAATGTAGTGCATGGTTAGATACAAATGAAGTTTGGGAGCTCAAGCCAATCACTTGTAGTAAATAGGTTAACAAGGAGACCTGAAAGACAGTTTTCAAGAGTGGCTTATTAGCAGCTTGCTCACGGCCAATGTCATGACACCACCTTTACAAGCATCGCAGACAAACAAAAAATTAGTTTCACAACAAAAAATAGAGTCAACAGGAGACACTAGCTACCCAGAGCTGAGAGCTCAACACTTCAGGGGATCAGTCTGTATTAAAGATGACTAAAGGAAGAATAGGATTAAGAAACTCACATGTTGATTAACACTATATCTGAGACAGCAAGAGCAAATAAAGCACTCTGCTTTTCAAATGCAGTATCATCCTGAAATAAAATAATAAAATAAAATTCAGTATAGAAGGTGACAATAGAAAACCAAAACTACGCATTTCTCGTCCATTGTTCTTTTACTTTTTTTTTTGTTAGATATATAATCATTTATATACCTCTACCTAACAGTTTAAGCTTTTGAGATAAATAGTTTCATGACATAGTGTCAACGCTTCTATGACCAAAAAGTCTAAAACTCGATTTGTATTGCTCCCAAAAGGAAAGAATTTAAGCATAAGGCAAACAAAAATTAAAAGAAAGCCTATATATAATTCACGCTTCAAGCCGAAAAAAGGCTATTGTGTGAGGGGACGTGTCGATATATAATCATTCATATACCTAACAACTTAAGATTTCAGGATAAGTGGTTTCATGATATTTTTAAGAAAATGGAGTAGGGTTTTCAGGTCGAAATAATCGAAGTCATAACTCATAAGCATTAACTACTCCTAAGCATAGTAAAAAAGCAAGATTACAATGAATTACCCTGTTATCGTCACAATTCAAGAACATGAATAACTATTCCTCTATTTTTTTTAAATATTAAATGAAAATAACAGAACATTACTTCTCAAGAGAAAGTAAAATTGTAAAAAGAAGAGATGTTGCCATTTTGGTTTCCCAAGGGTATCCACCGCTAAATACGATAATTAATCCATTTACTGTGAATCACCCACTTAAGGGCAAAAGGCAACAACAAGAACAATAATAATGGGAATATAGGAACCCTGCGATATTTCACAATAAGCCTCATGTCCATAGTGGATAGAGACACAAATGGGTGTTTATATGTGATTCCAAAATATTATATGTAAATGCAATGTGGATGTAGGCAATGAACTCTGAAATGTAAACAGAGTTACTACCAAAGAAGATCAAGATATAACATTAAGAAATGGAGGAGAGAGAGAGAAGAGGGGGG
>NC_029793.2:7349477-7364597 GCF_000816755.2 Arachis ipaensis | reverse complement strand
CATCTGTTCCTTCCAAATCCATCACAATGGTACAAGGCTCTATCCCAGAACATCTAGCCATCCAGATTCCTTTGGTTGTTTGAGACCTGAATATAACCATATACAATCAGGTCAGTGAGGCACCATCATGATACTTGAGCGAAGTTTATGTAAAATGCAAGTACTTGCCTTCCCTTAAAAGCATCCATCTCACGGAAATTGGTACGAAACAAATTGTTTAACAGCGTGCTCTTGCCTGCCCATAGCAAAAACAAATAAACAAAATTGGATATCCTTTACCAGGAATGAATCAATTTATGGAATAAAATCAAACAGATGAATAAACCAAGAAAAGATAAAGTTATTTTTAGAGTGAAGAAAAAGGGCTAAAACAGACTAAACATAATATTTAGCACGTAGAAATAACTAATTCAGATAGGCAACAGTCATAATTCACAAATGAACCCAATATCAATTTCAACTATAATGTAAGTTATTCCACATTACTTCATAAGGCAAAATGAAAACCTCGACTTTAATATTTCCGAGAATCTCATATAACAACCAAACATTAGCATTGTGAATCAACTAAAATATCATAATTAAGCAGATCGTCAAGTGAAATGATGGGCAAAGAGCAGAAGTAATAGAAACTAAATTAAGATTGCAGAGGCAAGAAGGCATACCACTACTTTGTGGACCCATAATAGAAACTACAGCGTACGAAAGCCCACATTCACTAAATTTCACCTCCTTCATGAAAGTTTCAATCCCAGCTACATTGAATGTACCATCTCCATCAATAAGTTGAGTTGAACAGCAATGATTATTAGCTGGATACACAGATATTCAATGTCAGATGAGGAGTCAAAAGAACAGAGGAAGATAAAAAATATATATACACTAATCAGTAGACACAAAATCCTACATTATTATTTTTCATTTAATTTTTTTTATAAATGCTTACATCACCATGATAATAGAAAGCTCTGTATATAGTTGTGAGTTTCACACTCCATTCATAAATTTAAGCCCAACCTACTAGTTTGCATTATCTTCTTAACTCCTTCTTTTTCCCTTTAATAATTGAAATTAGTATAAAAAAGAAAAAACAATGATCTAGAGTAAAATTGACAAGGATTTAATAATATAACCATACAAAACCCCTCAATTTTGGATCGAACTGTCAAAATCAATCACATCAAAGAAATTCTCATAAAATCCAAATAGATTTTCTCTCGAAACTGAAAACAACAACACCAACATCAATAAATAATAATTATAATAACCGTTCACAAAAAAACGCACGCATAGTGTGATTGCCAATTTCCGTTAACATCCACCAAGCATCTCATATAAAAAACTAAATTAAGACTATAGGATTGGGAGTTAGAATATAAGAATTAGGGGAAACTAAAAAGGAATGAAAATATTAACGTATATAGAACGTAGAATGCAGGAAACAGATCGATGAGGAGGGATCGAAAAGCTTACCCATTGGAAATCGAATGTGAGGTTGGATCAGAAAGAGAGAGAAGGGAATAGAAGAGCGATCTCACACAGAAAATAGGGGCATTAGCATTAAGCAATGAGCAATTAGCAATGAACACTATAGCAATAGCGAAATTTGCATTAGGCTTTTTTGGTTTTTAACTCAAGTGCCTTTGTTCACAACACACAAATACTTTAGTTCCATGAAATGAAAAAAAATAAGTAATTTCTTTGAGGACTTTTTATTTATTTATTTATTTATTATATGGTTTTATACTTTTACTTTTTGTCTTTACTTTTCTCTTTCTTTTTATTCTCGATTTCATTTTTTTCCTTCCTTTTTTACATGTTAAGCATTGGCTAAATGAATAAATATTTCAAAATGTCTAAATTGATCAGATCTAATTTGATTAGTTTAGTTTAATACTATCAATTTTTTTTGTCTCTTTAATTTGTTCTAACTAATATCATTTGCTATGGTCATTAGAATAATAAAATAATTGGATATAGCCTTTTCGAATGTCTTCTTTCTGAATTCAAATGGCTTAACTTGCAAGTTAGCTATAAAATTGAATTTCATTATTTTTCAGCTTTTTGTTGAATGGTTCCTTTTAACGTTCAAATTTTCGTATTCTATAAACTAATAATTTATTGCAAAGTAATGGATTGGAAAAAAATAACACATTTGAGTAAATTAAGCAAAGGATAAATCCATAAATATTCATCCTGTTTTGTATGGTAATTTCCAGAATTAAAAAGCCTTGGGTATCAGATTGTGGAGTGCTTGGGCCTTGGAGTGTTTATCTAATAATTACAAATAATGATCTTTAACTGCAAATATTGGTGATAATGGTGATCTTTCACTTAAGGAGAATTTAATATTTCAATTACAAAGAAATAATAGTAGTGAGAAGGAAAATTATTATTGAGCAATGTTAGCCATCAACTAGTCATCAATGATGATTTGATAGTGTGAGATTGGTGTGAGATTTCATCCAATGGCTCATCTTTCTCTGCTGGTTACATGTTGACCAAAATGCAATAAAATTGCTGGTTTTCTAGACTTTTCCATTATTAGTTATTGATGACTCATTTTCATTTAAATTTTTGGTAATTGACAAATTAATTGTCTTAGATAAGATTAAAAGAATTAATATAAGAAAAAACATATTATTAATTGAAAAGGCTCCAAATTAGTACAAGAGAAGGGTTGTGTTGGCGGTGAAGAATGGGACCCAAAATGCCGCCCATGAGTCACTTGTTTTGTGCTTTGAGCGAAAGTGGACGGCGTGATCATGGAATTTGTGGACACAAGCAACATTTATAGCGCGTGGTTACACGCGCGATTCCAATTCCTCTCACCACTCACCAGTCAGGCAGTCACCACCCTTCTTTGTTTGATTTCTTTCAAGTGTACTGTACATTCCTGATTTGCTTGTGTTGAGTTGTATTGTTGTTAGTTAGCAGTTGCACACTTTGCACCTTTCGGTTGTCAGTGTCACCCACTTATTTGTGGGTCTCATATGGTACAAATTTAAATATTTATTTTTAATTTTTTTATTAAATTAATCATCATTTTTTAAACACAATAGCAATCATCACTTTTAAAATTAATTATGATACAAGCTTGTATTTGGATTCAAATTTAGCAGAATTTGAATGTATTATTAGAGATTCTAAAAGAGATTGAATTTCGAGCTACTCTAGAAGCACCTGATCTATCATCAGATGTGAATTATTTGCTACTTGGAGGAGGCTGATTTTAGCTTAGAATTGCAGTTTGAGGGATATTATATGTGAAATGAATTGTCTTGACATTATGCCCATCATGCATGAACTTACAAGTGGGTATTCATCTGAAGTAACAGATTTTGTTCACAAGATTCTGGAACTTTTATCTCGTCCTTGATTTGTTCACGTTGAGTGGGTATCCCGAGAATTAGATAACTAGATATGGTGCCAAGAGTAACTCTAATCATGTTATTTGGTCTGAACTTTGTGTTGATCTCCAATAAACCATCTACTTGAATATAGAATAGTATTTGCTTTGTTTCTTTCCATGTTTAGACACCAACATTTTTTTAAAATATTTAGCTCTTAGTTTCTACTACATACGCTAATCTTTTTCTCAGCAAAGAGCAACTGTTCAAGTTACTAATTATATTCATTCATTATTGAATTATTTTTTACTAAACATGTTCAATGAGTTCTAAAATGTAAAATCTAACACTAAAAATTAAAGTCACTTGTTTTTTATTTAGTGACACTTCAAATTTAAAATATCATTAAATTAAAATATATTGTCAAATAATAAAAAACATATAATATTAAGTTTACTTACATTTTTCAAATATTATCAAAGTTTCATGAACATGCAAGTGTGCAACCACTAGCTATAATCCTTTTCATCTATGAATTTGTTCAATATATAAAAGTAAATCTAATTTGATTGTAATAATTTGATTTACTTATATTATTATTAATTATAAATATAAGTCTATTTAGTATTTATAAACAAATAGAATTTTAACTTTTAAGAGTAATTTAGATTGGAACTAACTCTTCATCTTAGGTGGTGAATACTAGCAGTGCGGTCATGTCATACTCATATAGTCATATGAGAGTTGCAAGTTGCAACTTACAAGGAGAAAATCCATGCAGCGTTGGAAATGTTATACAAACGCTACGTGACAAACGAAGAGCTATGGCATCGAGAACACACTGCACATGCATCAATATTGAATCCTGAATAGCATGTCCTAGATTCTTTCACTAATAAATTTTGATACTACTGCAAATTTCTGTAAATCTTGATCATGTGGTTATTCTTCCAAGACATTCCTCCGTTAGTAGTGGTACAAAGACTTTCTTTTATTATATTCTTCTCATCAATCCATAATAACTGATATTTTTATTTTTTGAAATAACTTTTGAGAGTCGAGTTGTCTTTTAAGAATAATTATCAGGGTCGTTTAGTTTTTTTATATTTTTTAATTGTTTTTTAAATACATTAGCTAAATTTATAGTATAAAACTAAAAAATATTAATAATTTTTAAATTATTTTTACTTATCAAAATTAAATAGAGGATATTTTTTTTTAACAAAAGAACTCGACACTAAAGTGGAGCAAAGAAAGACAAGACAGCAACAAGAAAAATAATTCTGATGTCATCTCCGACATAGCCATCAACAACAGGAATTATTTACCACACCACTCTGCAGCACATGAAAAAGTTTGAGCCACACATTCTACTACTCCTGTTGTCTTGCTCTGAAATATAACATCATTCCGTCGTAACCAAATGTTCCATATAGCTGAGAAGAACTCAATTAGCCAAAATTTGCGCCTTTGTTTTTTAATTGGCATTGATCTCCAATTCTCAAAGTGTTTTTTTAAAGTACCAGGAGTAGTCCACACCTGTCCAAATTTCGAGATCTATGCACACCACACCTGCTAAGAGTACTCACAATACGCACATATTATCATTTTGTGATAAGATTTTCAACCTATTAATGATCAACATATCATATAAGTATATCCTGAAAAGAGATTATTGATAATAGACTAATCAATCCTACAAAATTAAATATCAAATATCAAAAAGAGTATTTTTTTTTTTTTTTGGGTTGAAGACATCAAAATTCTTTAAATAAATTATCAGGACAAAGATGGATATTCCGTTTTTTTTATCGTCCCTGGCCTCCACATTATTTTAATTTTTAAAATCTTTGTTGCAAGAACATGAATTCTGGTTGGAGAAATATGAGAGGCACTTTAGACATTTAATTTTCTTATAAAGATTTAGTTGCTATGCATTATTAATGGTAATAGTGTAAGGTGTAAAAATTATTTGTGTCTTGGATATTAGACATGTTAGACAAAGTATTGTCATTTTCCAACACCTCCAACTGGGATTTAATTAACTTTTCATAAAAGCTCCTCCAATCGTTAAAATATGGAGTCCCATTATAACATGTAAGTCAGAGAAACTTGATTATTACTTTATTAGACGTTAGAAGAGAAATTTGGTTAAACCCTTCTTTTAGCCTAACGTGCTTGAATCTAAGTTTGGGATGGTAATGACTAATGAGTCCGTTTTTAACTTTTTATTTAGTAAAACGCCTTTTATTCTATTTCTATCACGAAATTCTATTTATTTATTTTTTTGAAAAAAAAATAAAGTTCTTAATTTTTTGTTTTGCAGATATTTTCGTCTTCAAAAATTAAAAAATATATTTAAGTTTTCGACTTTTTAAAAAATTGGACATCCAGATCCTTCCATTAAATAGAATTTGTTAAATTCAATAAAAAAATCTTATCTGACTCTCATTGAACTGATTTGGCCGTTACGGTGTCCTATGTGGAGGGAGAGTTTTCAAAACGGGACAAATTAGTCCTCCCTCCTTCAAAACGAGGTCACTTTGAATAGTAACCTTCCCTTTCCACTGCGACCATACACCGCTGCAACTTCCATAACCATCCCTCCACCTATGCTCCTGTTCTTTGTTGTTATAAATTTTCAATCTTCTAAACTCGAAGAATGAAAAATGAATACCCTCAAGCACTATCCCAAGAAGAAGAAAGGTGGGTGGTATGGTACGTTGATGGTGGTGAAGACAAGTGGGCATATGCGACCATTAAGAGTGACAACTTCAAAACCAACATTTTCACTTGAGCTTCTAACTTCAAAAAAGAAGAAACAATTACATGATTTTGATAACCATGGCATGAATTCATAGAAACGAAGAAGAATTTGGGTAGTTTACGAGTATAGAAGCCCTGAAACTTGAGGTTTAGATGAGAAGTTTTGAGGGACTTGAAGATTCTGATTATGACAGTGCTTTTTTTAATACCCTGCAATTGAATGATAAATCAAATTAGGAATTAGATGATGATGACTCACAGGGAGACCAGTGACGAGGAAGTATTTGCCAAGAATGGCCATTGTTCCTTTAACTTTGTTGTTGTGTCAATGGCATCAAAAATAGAAAGTAAGGGTGAAAATTGTTCTTATATAATGTCATTGGACTGAATTTGACCACCGTCTGTGGCGGTGTTGGTGCCAAATCCCCCATTGGAGGAAAAGCAAGTTTCAACAAAAAGAAGAAAAAGAACAAGAACAAAAACCCTAACGAATATGAGAAAAATCTCTCCACCGACGAGCAGGGCAACACATGAGCAGTAGAGTAGCAGCGGCGAGTAGGGCAGCACACGAGCAATAACAGCAGGGAGGAGTAGACGCAGATGATCTTTAAGGGAGGGGGTACTCACCAAACGGGGTCGTTTTGAAGGAGAGAGAGATTAATTTGTCCCTATTTTAAAAACTCTATCTCCACATAGGACACCGTAACAGCCAGGTCAGTTCAACAAGAGGCAGCTCAGATTTTTTCGTTGAGTTTAACAGACCCTATTTAATGGAAGGACCTAAATGTCCGATTTTTTAAGAGGTTAAGAATTTAAATGTATTTTTCAATTTTCGAAGACAAAAATGTCCACAAAACAAAAAATTGGGACCTACTTGTTATTTTCTTTTTTTTTTTTTCCACAAGAGTGCGAGTGCCCGTAAACAAATACTTCATTCCTCGCCCCATCTTTATTTATTTGCGGAGGTGAGTTCCTATTTCCATTGCTGAGTCCTATTAAAAGTCTGTTTGAAAAGTTTTAAAAGTAACATATTTATTTTTGACTTATGAAAAGTAGTAGTATTAATATTTGGTATAATTTTTAAAATTAAATTATAGTTTTTTAAGAAGCTATTTAAGAGTTTATACAGAAATTAAAAAAAATAATTTCTTTCATAATACTTCTACTTTTTATCATATTTCTATAAAATAAGTACTTTTAAAACTAAAAATTTAAATACAAAATAACTTATTTATAAATTACTTTTAATATAATCATTTATTATTTAAGTTATTTTTTCAAAATAAACTTAATTAAACTGTTTCATTATTGTCTCCAACAAATTTATTGAGTTTTAAAGATATTAGTCGAAATAGATATCATAAGGGAAATGATGAGTAATTATACATCACAAACGGTGATTCAAATAAGAAAGTTATATTGAAAAAATTAGGATAGATTTAGTTAATTTCATGTCAATTTCTCTCTAGTTTTAGTTTCTAATCTTGTTTTAGTTTAGTTTTATTTACATTTTCTTGTTCTTCTATCTTAGATCATTAACTTTTTCTTATTAGTTCTTATTTATATTATTTTAGCTTATGAACTCTTGTTGAATTTGCAAA
This sequence comes from Arachis ipaensis, assembly GCF_000816755.2. Classification (NCBI taxonomy): domain Eukaryota; kingdom Viridiplantae; phylum Streptophyta; class Magnoliopsida; order Fabales; family Fabaceae; genus Arachis; species Arachis ipaensis. The sequence continues at coordinate 7,356,880 of NC_029793.2, read as the reverse complement.
TTTTCTTTAATGAATTTGATGTTTTATATTTTTTGTTGCTTATTGGAGTTGTTGTTATTATTACTTTCTTGAATTGAGTAGCTGTAGATTTTACAAATTCTTGCCATTTATGAAGTTCTATGTTTATGCACTTGTTAGATATTTGATAAAATGCTTGAATTAGTTATAGAGTATATTTTTTTTCTTGGCTTGGGGTTGAGAAATTAGGTGACTTTGCGTTATTGATGATATCCAATATTGATTGTTAATTATTTAGAATTGTTAATTAATCTTGTTTCTATTGACACTAATCTTTTACTAATTCAATCATGAAGTTGGTTAGAACTTATGGATTAGAATTAATTATGTCTACTTGATTTTTCTCGATGTATAGAGATTGACAAAGTGGGATCAACTTTTCATAATTGTCATGTTTATGATAAATGATAAAAATAGTGATCATTAACCCTCAATTCCTGTCAAAATCTTTTTAGCATTTGAATTTACTTTCTCTTCTTTAGTTAATTAGCTTAATCACTCCTAATTTAATTTCTTGCTATTTACATTTCTTGTTTATTGCGCTCAAAACCCCGATTTCCCCTCTAGCTAATAATTGAGCACCCGATTGCAATTCTTAGAGAGAACGACTAGGGATTAAACTCCTGGTTATTTGTTTTGAAATTTGTGACATCTTTCTACTAAACTTTAAAGAGCGTTGAATTCTGATTTAGAGCTACGACGAATCTTGTGCTTTAACTTGTGAAAATTTTTAAGCCGGTGTTTAGCGCTTCGTCAAGTTGCCTGATGTATTTTCTAATACTAAAAGGATAACTAAATCATATATGTTAGCTAAAAATGCTCCAATTTAAATTAATGTTCCAGTTTGATAAATGGTCACAAAAACAAATGCATGCCAGAAGCGTGGTAGACCTGTCAGTTCCAAAGACAAATTTTCGAAAAAGAAAAGAGGTAAATACTATTCCCATTGAAAAAGATAAAGACACAGTAAAGACATCTATGGTTGTCCAAAACTCTAATGTAATTTTAACGTCAGAAGGTTGGCAGAGACTCGCCAAGAAGCAATAGCTCAAATGACATAGTCTCTCCATACTCAATTAAAAAGTTGCGAGTTCGAGTCTCCATATCTTCCATAAAAAAAGAAGAAGAAGAAGAAGAAGAAGTTGGCAGAGACTCACATTCATGCCAAGGTGACAAGGTCAACCACCATACCCACAACCCACACCTAAATTTTGGTTCTCACTTCTCAGCTGCCAATTGCATACAACAGGACAGGACAGCATCAATAAAAACGGTGGTGGCTTGGGTTTGGAATACTCGGTTATAAAACGTATTAAAAAAATAAATAAAAAATGACTTCCTCAATTAAACTATTTCATGAATCAGTATCCATGCGGCTCCACATTAAACTATTTCTATTTCGTTTAGATGCAACCTCATTTGTATTTGTAACCACTTGTGGCTCCAAAAATCCGCTGAGTAACTTTATATGAGATGGTATTATCAGTTCAAGCAGCTGCTAGTCTGCTACAGTCTCTTATTTATGATTTTCAGGCAAATCCGAAGCATTCCAAATTTTGTGGCGGTAAAATTAGATATCATCTTTTCCCCAAATTGACAAATTTCCTCTTAATTTTTGTTTTTTCGGGACTACATTTCATGTGTTAGTTATTTTTCTGTAGGTTGAATTTCTGTTATAAGAATCAGCAAAGATTCAGTTCTCAATGGAGGTAAGTTCTGTTTCTTGATGTCTTGATTAACGATTTGTTGTGTCGCATTGCTCCTGCGTTTTGTCTTAAAAAATGGAATTTTTATTTGTTTATTTATTTGGTTTAAACTGCATAAGATAGGATAAGAATCAATTAACCCCTGCTACATAAATTAAAAGAATTAACTTTTGAGATGGGATAAGATTTCATCAAACATACCTTAAAATGTACAGAACTTTTTGTTTATTCCACACAGGTGTTAGGATATGTTAAAATTTTGAACACAAAAGTAGAAATCCGGAGCAAATATATTGAATCTAGGACTATAAAAGCTCATTAACAATAGCCTATTCTGCACTGCATGCTAGAATAACCTGATTATTCCATATAATAAGATAAAATCATGTCACTCTCTTGCGTCCATATACTATCTTGCATTTAACAATGTCATGGAAATTTCGTTGGCTGAAAACGGTGTGCTGTTTCCCAACACAGTGTCTGCTTCAATTGTAACACCTCTTTCAATATAAAAACCAGGGACCTTTGGCTTGGGCAACAATTTCTCACCATTTAGCATTAGGACCACAGATAACATGTCTGGTCGGTCTTCTGGTCTTTGTTGCACGCATAATAGGCCCACTTGTATGCATCTTATGACTTCAGAATGGGTGCATCCCTTTAACAATTCATCCAATAGCTCCAATGGTCTGTCATCAGTCCATAATCTCCATGCCTAAAGTATTGGAAATTAGAATATTAAATTAGAAAAGAAGAAATCTGAATTAGATTATTTAGTTGGTATAGTTAAGTCAAGTCATTTTGCTTACATGTCCAAGAAGATTAAGGTAGTTTTCCGGGTCGGAGAATTCCCTGTTCTTCTTTCCACTTAACAACTCTAGTACTATCACACCATAGCTAAACACATCGGACTTCATTGAGAATTGCCCATGTACTGCATACTCAGGAGGCATATAACCACTGAAAGCACAATTTGAAACCAAAATTAATACAAATGCAATCATAAAGGACCAAGATTAGATTGAATCTTACTTACTATGTTCCAGCTATCCTGTTTGTGTTAGCCTCCACTTGATCGCCTAAGAATGTTCGTGCCAAGCCAAAGTCTGATATTTTAGGATTCAAATTTGCATCCAGCAAAATGTTGCTGGTTTTTAGATCTCTATGAATAATTCTTAATCTAGAATCTTGATGAAGATAAAGAAGTCCACGAGCAATGCCGCTAATAATGTTGAAACGTTTAGGCCAATCTAGCAACTTCCTTCTAATTTCATCTAAAAATCAAGTAGACATGCTTAGTTTACCACTTGTAGAATTCAAAACTACACAAACTATACATATGAAATATTAATATTGTCACAAATATTTTAGAATATACAGTAGAAAAGGGTCCTACCAGAAATGAAGTAGTCCAGGCTTTTGTTCGGCATGTATTCATAGACCAATATTTTTTCTACTCCTTGAATGCAAAAACCAAGAAGCTTCACAAGATTACGATGCTGAAGTTTGGCTATCAACGCCACTTCAGTTTTGAACTCTTCCAACCCTTGGCCAGACTTTTTTGAAAGTCTTTTTATGGCTAACTCTTGCCCATCAGTCAATGTACCCTGAAAAGTAATCATTAGCACCATTAGAGTTTCTTTAAAGGAAATAGAAACTGATGAATTCTTTTTTTACTATTTCACCTTGTATACTTCTCCAAAACCACCTTCTCCAAGTTTGTTACTGCTTGAAAATTTTTCGGTAGCTTTAGCTAAGACTGAGAAATTGAATGCTGGTAGATCAATATCTTCTTGCATCTGTTTTTCTCTGTAAATTATTTTTCTTGTCCCTAATTGATTGGAAGACAACAGTCAATAATAGCTGAGGGTCTATAACAAACAACTTCCATATTTTGTTTTCTCTATTTTTTCGGTATTTATGGCAGATGGCAAATTAACTCATAAGGATATCTACCTGGATGTATAATCATTATGCTGACACATGTGATTAATCCGAAAATAATCACACCAACTGCAATTCCTACCTTCTTTTGCTTGATGTTTCCATGGCCATTAGCAGCTGCAATATTGTCAGAAAAATGTTGAACTTCATTACTCCCCAACTTAGTACAAAAGATTCTACTTTGACATAGGTTGTTCCACTTTCTTCAAATTTTGAGTGACTAATAAAGATAGTGTATTTATTCTAAAAATAATTACTATTTAACAACTAATATGCATTCATTGCATTGCTAATATAATAACAATAAGTACTACTCCTATTCCAAAAATTTCTGTGACTTTGAAACTTCCGTATATTAATAATTCAACATATTTAGGTACAATTTATACCAAAGAGGCTAGAAAATTCTTGTTACTGGAAGATCTTGTTTCAAGTACAGTATCCTCTCTCTTCTTAAGCATGGCATTTCAAGCTACAATACAAAAATGCTTAGTTTAACTCACCTTTCCAGTTTTCAAACTTACAAAACTACCCAATTCTACTTATAGTGTTTGTACTTTTGTTTCCAAAACCAAAAGTATAGTATGCACAAAATCTATAGGAGAGAAAATATTATCCAAACCATAGGTGAGACATAGCAATGGAATCCAAAATACTATTAGTTACCTTAGAATAATTCCAAAATCCACAATAAATCAAAATAGAGAGAAACTAAAGGGAGAAAAGAAAGGTACCCAATTCTGAAGAAGGGACTTTTAGGTAAAGGTCTTGACCCCCTTGTGAGAATTGTATAATGTCAGTAAGATTATGAAACCAAATTAGACAACCACTTCCTCCATTACGAATATCCAAACTTGAATATGCTGAACAAGAACAGTTTTTCAGGCAAAACTTTTGACATTCCTGGAGGTTCATTGTCTCACTATACCATGAAGAAGATGTGTCTGGCAATTTTATGCCTGTGTACCTCAAGAAGCCATTGGTGTTATTGCAACCCAGTGCAACCTTTCTCTCACAACCATTGGACCAATATGACATATTTTGTGGTTTAGGAAACTTGGGATTGGGAATATACCCTTTCAGACACTTGCATATTGCAACATTACTATCCACAATGCATATAGCATTTGAACCACAATAGGCATACCTTTCACACCCACCTTGGTTCGCAACCTGGGTAACTTGTACCTTGTTTCTTGTTTGGCTTGTCCAAACCAGATATTGTCCATTACCAGAAGGGTATTCTTTAAGTACTGTGAAAATGGAAGTATCAAGCATTTCAAACTCATAATACACCTCTTTTCCATTCAATACAAAATTGGATCTAAATGTTTGTGTGTTCTGAGATGGAGATCCAGTAAAATAAAGGCCATTCCATGATCCACCTCTGAAAGATATAAGAGATCCTTTCATTACCATTATTTGTGGATATCCTCTAGGATCAATTTTTATAGTATACTCTCCCACAGCAGGATCTTCTTCACTTTTCCAGCTTGATACATATTTTTCCTGACCAGTAACAAAGTTCCATCCAATCTTCATTCCAGGCATCAATGTATCACAAGGGTAATCAAAACTCTGCCACAAAAAGCTGCTGTTATAAATATTTTTCCCATTTGTCACTACAAGATTTCCCGAATCCAAAATCTGTGCAATTGAGTTACTCCAGGATTTGCTGGATATGTTGGACGACCAAACAGTGTTGTTTGTCTCATCAAGAAGCTGAAGAATCCCCATTTTGTTGAATTGCAAAACTCCCGACTTGTTGTGAAGGGGTCTTTCTCTGTTAGCTACCCACACAACTGTTGGATTTCCTGATGTATCTCTGTACCACACACCCAAATATCGACTTGTCGAAGTTCCGGGGCTGAAGAAACCAAGTTCAGAGCTTCCACCAGCTGAGACTAAAGATTCACCGTCTCGGATATATTGTGCCATTCCTAGGCTGTCTGATGAAGTGGTGGTTCTCATGCAGGACATGAGAAAGAACCAAATAACTAATGTTCTTAAATTATCCAGACCCATCATTGGTGATTTTCCTATTAGGAAGTAGGAGGATGAGTTTTAATGGTAGGATTTGCATTGTATTATTAGGAGGAGGATAGAATAATTTTATCATTGGGGGATCAAATATTAAAGTCTTTCCCTGTTAAAAAATAAGCATGTTCATGTGAGGAATCTTTCATTGTCCTCATCAAAGTCAAGTCAACTCTCAAATTACGTATTTGAAATGAAAATAGTATGGTTAGTATCAATCACACAAGTTTGAAATGAAATAAATAAGTTTATGTATAGTATATAGCCTTCCCAGGAAGGATTGGACTTTCAAGTGATGTGTTTCTTCTTATTATTTATTTCATAAGTTACTTGTGTATTTCTTAGCTAACCTTCAATGTATATTATTTTTACCCAGTCATATAAAATTTAAGAAATTCTAGGATTCTCGACCACCAATTCATAGTTGCTTCATTACTTATATAGTTTTGGTGAGCTATTTATTTATTGACAGTTGCTTTGGTACTCAATTTTTCCCCCAATTTTATAGGATTTTCAATGCTTTTAAAATATAATTTATAGTATTGTGAGTATAATAGAAATTCACCATCCAATATTTATTGTTATATTAGCAGAAGAGGTTAACTTAAATACACTATCCCAAAAGTGGTACAAACACAAACATCTTATTAAGTGAAAAAAATGTAAAATTATTTTCAAGGGTAACTGAATAGAAATGATGTGAAATAGCAAAGTTAATTTTGATGATGAAAATTGAAAAATCACTCTAGAATATCAACATGTAATTGGAACAAGGAAGCATGTTAATAGCAATAGTGAAGCTTGGTTATTTCTAGACTCAGAAGACCAATATTTTTCAATTTGTCAAAGTGATAAAACTGACATGTTGTAACCGTATGAAGATAAGCAAGCTGCAAAGGTTGACTTGGACAAAGATGTTTATCAACAATGTTACTTACTAGAACATGTTGGAATCATGGATGATTGAGGAGACGATGTGAACTTGGAAGCAATTGTAGTAAAACTCTTCAAAGACTACTTGTCAAACATAAGAGAAAGATCTAGCAACCATATTAGACTAAAAGTATGACTTTTATCATAACACCAAGGAAACAGTGTAAGATGATAAAAGCATGTTATTAGCTTTCACCGCCATTTATCTATTATAATAAATAGGTGGTACATAATAGGTGGTACATTATTTGCCCTTATATGTTAATTTTGCCATGAAAAACCTTGTGTTAGAATAAAAAACAATGTGATACCAAGAATGAATGTTGTAGGTGAGTGTCATAGAGAGAAAAATATTAGGTCCTTTCTATGAGTATCTTAGTGAGTTGGTAATCTCATTGTATAAGAGATAGTGTATGGTTTTTTCTTTCCTGTTTGAGAGTATTTTCTTATATAATTGTTATCTCAACATATAAAAGTGGAAATAATGTTGTCTCCTTATTTTTTGAGTGAATTGTAATTCTTTCACTTAGTCAATGTATCTTCCATATTTGCCAAATTATTTGTGCCAGTTACATGTATATCATTTCCAAATATTAGTTGTGTTACTCTGTTCTGTAACTTTGGTTACCTAACAAATTAGATTTTTTTCCGTCTTTTGAGACATTGTCCAAGTCATCATTTTAATTGTTGAATCATATAATACTGTAAAAATCATGTCTGCCATTGTGTTGGAAATTTGATTACAGTTTGCAATTTTCTAACAAA
>NC_029793.2:7339709-7347811 GCF_000816755.2 Arachis ipaensis | reverse complement strand
CAGGAACTTTCGGCATGGGCAATGGTTTCTCACCATTTAACATTAGAATCACTGATGACATGTCTGGTCTATTTTCTGGTCTTTGTTGCACGCATAACAGACCCACTTGTATGCACCGTATGACTTCGGTAGGGATGCATCCTTCCTTTAACTCTTCATCCAATAGTTCTAGTGGCCTCTCATCTGTCCATAGTTGCCATGCCTGGAAAATCTTATAAATCAAATTAGTGAATTCAAAGAAATTTCAATTTTGCTATTTAATTTGGAGCTAGCTAGTTCTTTCATCTTGCTTACATGTCCAAGAAGATTAAGATTGTTTTCTGGGTCTGAAAATTCCCTGTTTTTTAGCCCACTTACCAACTCTAGTACTATTACACCGTAGCTAAAGACATCAGATTTTAATGAGAATTGTCCGTGCACTGCATACTCAGGAGACATATAACCACTGAAAGAACAAGTTGAAACAAAAATAAATATAAATGCAATTTAAAAAGACCATAATTAGGCTGAAAGTTGCTTACTATGTTCCAGCCACCCTATCAGTGTTAGCCTCGACTTGATCACATGAGAATGTTCGAGCCAACCCAAAGTCTGATATTTTTGGATTCAAATCAACATCTAGTAGGATATTGCTAGTTTTTAAATCTCTATGAATAACCCTTAGTCTAGAATCTCGATGAAGATAAAGAAGTCCTCGAGCAATACCACTAATAATGTTGAAACGTTTAGGCCAATCTAGCAACTTTCTTCTGACTTCACCTATCAAATTTGGTAGACATGCTTAGTAATAGTATATTACTTGTAGTAAGAATTATTGAAACTGCCACAAAGTTGCTTAGAATATATAGTAAAAGGAATTCTAACCAAAAACAAAGTAGTCCAAGCTTTTGTTAGGCATATACTCATAGATTAATATTTTTTCTTCCCCTTGAATGCAGTAGCCAAGAAGCTTCACGAGATTACGATGCTGAAGTTTAGCTATCAACATCACTTCATTCTTGAACTCTTCCGACCCTTGTCCAGATTTTTTAGAAAGTCTTTTCACAGCTATCTCTTGGCCATCTATCATCTTACCCTGAAAATTATAATAATAATACCAGTATTTAATTTCCTTAGTTTATTTTTCTTTTAAAGAAAATAGAAGTCCTTGACTAGTTTTTCATTCTACCTTGTATACCGGTCCAAAACCACCTTCTCCAAGTTTATTATTGCTTGAGAAGTTTTCAGTAGCTTTGGCTAAGAGTGAGAAATCAAATTTTGGTAGGTTGATATCTTCTTGTCTTTGCTTATGTCTGTTAAGTATTCTTGCTGGTTGGAGGACAACAATGAAAAAGAACTACCAGTCAAAGCCATTCAAAACTTGCACCTTTGTTTTCTTGTTTTTTTTTACTATTGGTTTTCACTTTTGTGGGTGCATGTGACATATTATGATAGTGTTTACCTGGATTTCTAATTATTGTTGTTATGGCGATGGATGTTGCTAATCCAAAAATGCTCACACCAACTGCAATTCCTATCTTCTTTTTATTCGTATTTCCATGGCTATTACCTGCAATATGATCAGAAAGAATGATAGAACATAAATGAGTTATTGAAAATGGCAAAAGTTGCATAGTTTGTTTAATTTCTTCAATTTGGCTAAAGTGATAAAAGGTGTGTGTAATCATTAGCTAACATAAATTATTGGAAAATCTGTTAATTTTGACATATTTTACAACCCTACTCTATTCAACTTATTTACCCTACAATAATCCAGTAGTCCAAAATAAATCAAACTGGAAAAGGAAAATGAACACAAGGAAAAGTACCTAATTCTGAAGCAGGGACTTTGATGTAAAGGTCTTGACCCCCTTTTGAGAATTGCATCATGTCAGTAAGATTACCAAACCAAAGTAAGCAACCACTTCCTCCATTGCGGATATCCAAATTTGCATATGCTGTACAAGAACAATTTTTGAGACATAACTTCTGACATTCTTCAAGGTTCATTGTCTCACTATACCATGAGGAAGATGTGTCTGGCAATTTCATGTCACTGTACTTCAAGAACCCTACTACATCATCACAATCCAATGCATCTTTTCTAGAACACCCACTAGACCAATCTGAGATGTACCATTTTTCAGGAAACTTTGGAGTGTATCCTTTTACGCAATCGCATGTTGCAACATCAGCAGCCATGCTACATACGGAATTTGAACCACACAAGGCATAACTTCCACAGGCATACTGCCCGCCGGTTAGGGAAACTTCAACCCGGCTCGTTGTTTGACTTGTCCAAGTCATAACTTGTGCATCTCCAGAAGGGTTTGTTTTGAGTATGGAGAAGATGGACCTATCAAGTATTTCAAACTCAAAATACACTTCTTTCGAATTCAACACGAAATTACGCTTAAGTATGCTCATGCCTTCAACTGGAGTTCCAGTAAAATAAATGCCATTCCATGATCCTATTCTACTAATTATAACAGAACCCTTCATTTGCATTACCTGTGGATATCCCCTAGGATCAACTCTTAGAGAATATTCTCCTACAGCAGGATCCTCTGTACTTTTCCAGCACGAAAGCGATCTGTCTAGGCCGGTAGCTAAGTCCCGGCCGAATTTCATCCCTGGAATATATGTATCGCATGGATAATCAAAACTCTGCCACAAAAAGCTTCCCTCCTTAGTATCTGGTACATTTTTCACCACAAGATTCCCTGAATCCAAGAGCTGTGCAACCGAGTTACTCAAGGCTTTGCTTGAGATGTTGGATGACCAAATGGTGTTGTTTGTGTCACTAAGAAGTTGAAGATCCCCTGTTTCTTTGAATATCAAAACACCTGACTTATTGTGAAGGGGTCTTTCTCTATTGGCCACCCACAAAATTGTGTTGTTTCTTGATGCATCTCTATACCACAAGCCCAAGTACCGGCGAGTCGAAGCTCCGGGGCTGAAGAAACCCACTTCAAAGCTTCCACCTGCCGAGACTAAAGTCTCGCCATCTCGAATATACTCACTCATTCTTAAGCTATCTTTTGAAGTGGTGGTTTTAAAGCAAGATATGAGAGAAAACCAAATGAGTAGCAACATTCTTGAGTAGTTGTTCATCATTTGTGTAGTTTTGAGTAGTGGATTCTTGTGAAGCTTACAAATAAATGCTCCAACATGAACGTTGTATTAATAATAAAAGAGAGGAAGAGAAAAATGACCGTGTCATGGGGGCAAAAACTGTTAAGGTCGTTCATTTTGTTTTTTCTTGGTACCAACGTGTTTCCTTTCCGAGTTAAAAGGAACTGTCCCCTGTCAAAAAGAACACAAAAAAGTGTTCTCTTTTCGGAAATACAAGTCTACGTAGAGCTTCTGCTTTCTTGCACATTGTAATTGGCAGAGTCTTTTTTGTTTAATGGATTTTATTTTGGAGTAATGTTATGGGTTCCGTAAAAGAAAAATGCTATGGCGAAAAGTGTTTCTCAATAAAGAGTGAAAATTATTTTTTAATAAAAAAAATAAATTCCCTTTATTTTGACCTCCCTAATGCACGATATAACTTTAGGAGTTATACATAGTTGCTTTGATCAATTCTTTCAATATTTTTGTTTATTCACACGGTGGTCGGTGTATATCTACTATTTAAGTTTGGAAAAATATATGAAATCAAGAGGTGATCAGTCAAAAAATAAATAATTTAATTAATTTATAATTATATTTAATTAATTTTATTTATTTTTAATTTATAATATTTGATATTAATTACTTCTCACCCCAAATTAAAATTCTGAATAATATGTTAGAGAAATAGGGACGGAAATCACAGAACTTCCAACAATTTCGATTCTTAATATATAAAAAAATTTATAAAATATATAAAAGAATATCTATTTAGTATGAAAAAGAAACATTCTGATATTTAGTAGAAAAAACATGCTAATGCCTAAATCATTCAAATAGAGATTTTGGATTTACCAAAAAATATTTGGCTGATTTTTGGTTGATACCTCTTAATTCCCTAGCGCATTGTTGAGTTTAAGTTTTCATTACCCCACCTTGACCAAGTGATTACAACAACGGCTAATATGATAATTTACTCGTAAAATAATGATAAAATTATTCAAAATGCTAGATGTCCAAAATTTTTTCACAATCAAGTTTAATTAAAGTTTTTAAAAATAAAAATTTGTGCTACTTTCTCTTTCGATTAATAATCTTGCTGCTTTTTTTTTTTACGTTCCTTCTTCCTTTTTTTAATATTGTTGTCGTCGCTGTCATCATTTGATACACAAAACATAAAGTTTGGTATATAATACACAAATTTTAGTATATAGAACAAATTTTTTAAAGACCATATGCTTAAAACATTAACAACCAACCAATAAAATACGCATAACACAAATTTGTGCAAACAATACAAAAATTTTATTGCATAGTATAAAATTTTTTATGTGTAGGATAGAAATTATTGGAGAATTACATTCCTAAAATATTAACTCACCAAATTAACAAAATACGTTCGCAGCAAAAGTTTGTGTGTTATGTGTAAAAATTTTTGTACTATAATAAAAATATTTATACTACATCGATAGGTTTGTTATGTGTAAAATTTTGTGTGTTATGCTTTAAAAATTTATGTACTATATCAATAAATTTTTGCGTTCTCTAACAAAAATTTGTGTGATGCAAAAAACATGAAGAGAAAGAATAATATTGTATGCACAATTTTTTTTAGCTAATCTCTCCACCAATATGGTTAGATTTAATTACAAAAAATTTGTATACTTAATATTACTCTAAAATTATAATTTTACCAACTTAAGAATTGCTATTAGCTAAAGACCTTTCAAGAAATAAGACTGGTGCTGATCTCCACACTTATTCATTGGGTCAGTTTGGATTGGCTTTTGAAAAAAGTACTTATTTTTTTCATCTTTTTAAAAAAGATCTTTTTTGAACAGAGAAAAATTATTTCACATTTGGATAGGCTTTTTAAAAAGTGTTTTTAAGTATTAAAAACCTCTTTTGCTTTTGCATTTTTCTAAAGTAGGGTATTGCTACCTTTTAGAAAAAGCAAATAATTTGCTCTTTTTAATAAAAATATTTTTTTTAAAGAATATAATCAAATAAATTTTAAATTGAATAAAAATATTTTATTAAAAAAATACTTTTTCCAATCCAAATCAACCTTTAATTGCCTTCAAACAAGCACAAATAACAAGAAGAAACAGTAACTTTGGATCACTTCATATTCGAATTTACTTAAAAAATTATTTGTACTTCTGCAACAAATTAAAGATGGAATAATTACATAAGAAAATAATAATTTCGGCATTGAACTACAAAACGGCATTTCCCAAATCCCCTCACCCTAAAATCCATCTCCTCCTTCTCCTCAGTCCTTTACCACTCCCAGTTGCAGCACCTCCTGCCTCCGACAAGCCACGCCCATCCTTATTGCCGGTGGCAGCTACATTTCTCCACCAGATAAGCGGAGCACTTACTAGCTCTCTCTTGCCGGCACCGATCAATCACTGCCGCCGGCAACTTCTCCCGACCCAAGGAACAACCGAGAAATGGCACCACCACCGGCAGCGGCAGAACAAATAGAGACCACGACGACGACTGCCATACATGAGGAAGATGATGGTCAAGTGGTGAATCCATGGGAGGTTTCAGCCAAAGACGGCGGCAAGATTGACTACGATAAGCTCATTGACCGCTTCGGTTGCCAGAGGCTCGACCACGCGCTCATCCAGCGCGTTGAGCACCTCACTTCTTGTCCCGCTCACGTCTTCCTCCGCCGCGGCGTCTTCTTTGCTCACCGGTACTTGTTCTGTCATTTTGTCTCGGTGATGAGATGAGCAATTGAATACGATGTCGTGATTTGTGTTTTCATCGTGTTTGTTTCAAACTTCTCTAATTTTTGGCAGTGATTTTGCTGAGATTTTGGATGCGTATGAAAGAGGCGATAACTTTTACTTGTATACTGGGAGAGGACCGTCCTCCGAAGCTTTGCATTTGGGGCATTTGATTCCCTTCATGTTCACCAAGTAAGGTGCATTTGAAATCATTGTTATTTGAAAAGATTCTGTTAGTTTGACTTGGATATTTTTTGTGGAATGGAACTAATCTTTAATGGGCATCAAAGTAGTTTATTTTTATGTTAGAATTGTGTCTTTCATGGGAATGGAAGTTTTGCAATATGTTTTTTTATAGCTTATGTGGTTCAATGCACATTGAATGATACATAACTAAGGGCCCTCCTTTGGTTTGGGATCACATACTAAGAATTAATTTGTCATCATAGAGTCATCTTATTTTATTACTTGAAGATCCATAAATTATATGATAGAAGTGTTTTATAGTGAAAGGGAATAAAATTTGTGTACTTGGAATTATATGCAATGTGAGTGAAGATGAGTCAATTATTTTAGTTGGTGATGGGTGGTTGTTGACTTAGTGGAAAACATGTAGGTATTTGCAAGATGTTTTCAAGGTTCCTCTGGTTATACAACTTACTGATGATGAGAAGTTCTTGTGGAAAAATCTTACTGTTGAGGAGTGCCAGAGACTTGCAAGGGAGAACGCAAAGGACATAATTGCTTGTGGTTTTGACATTTCAAAGACATTCATCTTCGCTGATTTCAATTATGTTGGTGGGTGAGTGAGTTTTATAAATGCAAGATTTTCTTGTAAACAGAATTTTCAAGTGTGCTTTCTTATACTTCAGGAACTTCCTGTCTGATTAATGTTTATGCCATTACAAATTTGATGTAAATGAGGAGCTGAATTTGACCTGGAGACTGAATGCTACCTTCTAAGAGCAAATTTGATGTTGGAACTAAAAAATAAGAATTTCATGTTTTCTACTTCAACAATACCAGTTAGTATGTGTAACTGTATATACTATAATTTCCCTTTCCAGTGCCTTCTACAAGAACATGGTAGAGGTTGCAAAGCGTGTGACGTATAACCAGGCTGTTGGCATTTTTGGTTTCACTGGGGAAGATCATATTGGAAAAGTTAGCTTTCCACCTGTGCAGGTATAGTCTAGTTATTCGTTCTGTTGTATGTGGCCCGTTTTATATCTCGCATTTATTAATTATGGTTTTTCTGTTGCTGTAGCTTTAGCTATTAGAGTTGGTTTCCTAATATTTAACTTTAATTTTTAACTTATACATAATAATAATAATGATATGTCTGATCCCTAAACTGATTTAGCTGAATGAATTCATTTACCACTAAATAATTTGCTTACCATGAAAGGTTCTCATTATTTAGAGTTTGTGCATTCTTAGCATTTCGCCTCCAGTATCGGGGTTTTGAATGTCCTATTTGACAACTAAATTATATGTAAATGTCCTATTTGAAGGCCTAACACAACCTTCCTTTTTTATTTGTGCTTGGGACAAACTATGAAACATAAGCAGAGTTATTAAACTATATGTAAATAAGAAATTAAAATTGTTCACAAGCATTGAGTGTATGTTTATAATATTATAGGGGTTAGGGTTTCATTTCAGTAATACGTGGTTCACAGTTCACACCATCATATAAATTTGTACAAAATGCTTGAACAATTCAGCTATTGCTAAATCATTCCGAGTATTTTGAGTTTCTTATTGACAACTCACATGGAAAGGTGAATAATTAGTTAATTACTATTTTTAGACATTATATTTCATGTCATTGAATGAACAATAGAAGAGCATAAACCAAATGTTGAGTAACATAAATTTATGGACATGAAATAGATCTATATCTAGAACGGACAAAATATGAATTTATACACAGTTGTTGTGAAATTTTTTGTACTTTTACAAGTTATATTCTAGTGTAACTTCATTGTAATTTATGGTCAGTTGCTTTTTCTGTTCTTTTTCATTCAATTATCATGCAAACATAAAGTTTTTACTTTAAAATGATTGAATTGCTTCATCTGTTTTTCAGGCAGTTCCATCATTCCCCAGTTCCTTTCCTCACCTATTTTCTGGCAAGGAGAATCTCCGTTGTTTAATTCCATGCGCAATTGATCAGGTTCACTATTCTTGATGCCCTTTGTATGCAAATTCTCATGTTTATATATATATATAAACTCTTTTGTTTTATTTGTGTGGATAGATGAA
>NC_029793.2:7328847-7339559 GCF_000816755.2 Arachis ipaensis | reverse complement strand
ACATGTTGATTTAATTTGAAATTAACTAGTATGGAGATTGGGGGAAAAAAAAAAAAGAGGGCTTCATTTGGCTTCCGGCAGTTACTTTTTTTATTTTTGTGGTTTAAGAGAAAAGAATATATTTGATTGAACGAAAAGTAGTATTAAACAAGGGTACAACTCGAGGGAATTCACATAACACTGATATCTGGAGAATCAGGGATTTTTAGACCTAAAATCTGCAACATATGGTTTGTATTTATGCTATCTGGACAATGGACATGACCTTAGAGAGCTTTAGATTACCAGTGAGGAAAGCCAGAAGACTCAACCATCAAAACTTCCTACCGTAAGATGAGTGGAATTCCAGGAAAAAATGGAATTTTGAGCAGATTAAGAACCCTAAGATGGATGAATTAGGTAAAGAAGATAAATTATACCGGTCAATAAAGCCTGCTGACAATCACAGTCCTTATTTAAATTCAGTTAGCTTCATTTGCTTTTCTTATTATTTTATCTCGGACAAGTGAATACTTTAGGAGATATGATTACTCATCCTGCAAAAACATTTTGCAAAGGAGAGAAGGGATAAATTATATTAGCTCGTAGAGTTTTGTTATGCCCTTTGCATTTTTAATGCTACTACTTAAATAAGTAGCTAATATTATGAATCTATCTTGAATAATTATTTTCTTAGAATGACCTAATAATTTTGCCATCATGTCATAAAACTTTCTCGGTGAACATCAGGTTCTTGTTCCTGGTATCATGGGGTCTCACTCACTAGTTTGCATGTGCATTTTAATGTTACCCATCTTTTGTAATGGCTATTCTTTATGAAACATTCAGGATCCTTATTTTAGAATGACGAGAGATGTTGCTCCTAAATTAGGATATCACAAGCCAGCCTTGATTGAATCATTATTCTTCCCTGCGCTACAGGTATTGTTATGCTGCAAAATAATGCTACTTTATTGAATTGATCAAGCACAACTAAAGTTTTGCATTTTTGTGTATATGTGCAATTTTCTTTTAAATGTGATTTTGCGTTATTTTTCCATGAGCGTGAGTCATGTCTGCTAATGACGTGGAGTTGCTGCTAATCTACATTTGTCCCTGTATTCAACTTTCCCATTTCCTAAGAATCAAGAAGCACGAAAGAGGGAGTCGTGACTTCCTTGTGCTATGATGATCAGACTTTGCCAGGAAACAACAGTGATACTGAACTTAATTAGTTCTGACATCAGTGAATCTGAATTATGGATGAGAATGGATAATGAAGTGAAGAGGAGGAGTTGACTGAGATAAGCTCAGCAAGTTGAGTGATTGTACTGTGAGGGCAGCGTATGTAAAATAGCAAGGAATTTTAAAGGGGAGGGACGAGAGATCTATACCAAGATATGGGAAGGTTCTCTAATGAGAGTATTATTACTAAAGCATTAGGGAAGAGGTAGGAAAATACTGGGAAAGACTTGGCTGGTGCTGAGCTCCTCTAACTGCCCTGAGACTGCTTTCTTTTCTTGTTTTCTTGTATCTCAGGCTAATCCATACTGTTATGGTCTGTTTTCATCAATTTACAGCATTTTCTTCATTTCACGGTTTTATTTACCAACCACTCATCAACATCATTTTCGGTTATCCTGAATATGGAAGGCACGGTGGGATTCCAAATTCTGGTCCTTAATCCTGAAATTGCTTTTCATTGTATTTGTGGGAATGACTGCATTCCAGAAAGGCCAGAATGCCTGAGTATGTTTATTTGAAACTTTTTTATGAAAAATATCAAAGCAATAGGAAAAGTGAATGCAACTACACTTGAATGTAAGATTGCTATACCATCCAGCATAAGCAAAACAAAGTCCTCTTATTGATCTATGTTTTCTATTGGTGAGAATTTCATGAACTCTTATTGGAACATATCATCATCTTTTGTAGGCCTTGAAATTTTTACTCTGAGAAAACTCTTCTATGCGATTGCTTTTTTGCGTGGTTGTCCTTAGCTTTATTAGAGTTGAATGCTTGCAGGGGGAAACAGGAAAAATGTCTGCCAGTGACCCCAATTCCGCAATATATGTGACTGATTCAGCAAAAGACATAAAGAACAAGGTTTGGTCCTAAGATACTCTCTTTATGTTTTCTGCACTGCTCTACTGTTTACATTTAACTGTTGTAGTGTTTATTCTTTGAATTGCTTTTTTGATGAAGAATCTCGAGTTTGTATCCTATGTTGTGTATATGCAAGATATTAAGAGGTTCTGCATTCATTTCCTTTGATTGTATTCATTTTGACTCATTACCAGTCGCCATATCAATCACTAATTCCCCTTCCGGCGAATCTTGCTGCGGCTCACTTGATGATTAGAAAGTTTAACAGTCACCATATCAATCACTAAATTCCCTTCCAGTAAATCTTGCTGCAGGTCACTAGATGATTAGAAAGTTTAATATTAGTCCCTTCGTCCTACAGTACTTTTGTTTTTGTCTATCTTGACAAGCATCAAATTTCCCTCCCCCTGACCCTGTTTTGTTTTCTGGTTGCTTACCTTCACTACAAACTGTGTATTTGTGGCTCTTTGCAGGTAAACAAGCATGCATTCTCTGGTGGTCAAGATTCTATAGAGAAACATAGGCAGTTAGGGGCAAATCTTGAGGTAATGAAGTTCTGATTGCTTTCTTCTGATGATTAATATGCTGGTTTACGTGTCAATTTGTGGACATAACATTGTTCAGAAAAGGGCTTAAAGACCCCTTCCAATTCTCTCTTTTCCGTACAATGAATTCCTTCTCCTATCTCTGTTGCTCTTTTCTTCTAATTGTAGATCAATAATCTTGACATGTTAAATTATTCAGGTAGATATACCAGTCAAATACCTTTCATTTTTCCTAGAAGATGATGCAGAACTTGAACACATAAAGAAGGTCAGATTTCTATTCCTTGTCCTAAGGGATTGTTTTGGGTTTTGGAGGGGAGGAGAGTAAGGGAAGGTTTGTAATGTAAATTTTATGCTACAAGCCCTCCACTTCCAAACTCACAAGTAACAAACAACTCCTAAATTGTATTTTATGAGCAGCAAAATGAGTTCTACTCTGACAAGTTTTCCTCTCATAGGAGTATGGGGCTGGACGCATGCTTACTGGTGAGGTGAAGCAGCGCCTAATTCAAGTTTTGACTGAACTCGTAGAGAGACATCGTAGGGCTCGTGCTGCCGTGACGGATGAGGTTTGCATTCTTCACTATTAAATGTTCGCAAAGATGTGCTCATGCTGAAAAATAGGACAAAAGAATACATGGGGCAACTAAGTTGAAGTCTCAGTGGTTGATTACAATGTTGAAACACTGCATGTGCATAGATTATTCAAGTAATTGAGTTATGAGATGAATGTCATCTTCGTAAGGAGAAGTGAACAAATGAACCAAATTTCACTTTTCAAACAC
Source organism: Arachis ipaensis (assembly GCF_000816755.2). Classification (NCBI taxonomy): domain Eukaryota; kingdom Viridiplantae; phylum Streptophyta; class Magnoliopsida; order Fabales; family Fabaceae; genus Arachis; species Arachis ipaensis. The sequence continues at coordinate 7,336,144 of NC_029793.2, read as the reverse complement.
AGATCAAGATAGGAATGGTATCCAAAGAATCTCCTATGGAGGGTTTAACCCGGTAAATTAAAAAGCAAAGTTTAGTCAAGTAAACATCGTAATCCAAAAGGAAAAAAAGAATGAGTTTAAATTAACTAGTCAAAGGATCTTGAAGCCTGCCATTTATAGTCAAGTTTGTCTAGAGTTCTTGAATGCCTTTAAACGAACTAGTGAAAGGATCTTCAAGCCCTGCTCTTTATGAACATCAATTTTGTCTAAGTTCTTGAATGGGTTTAAACAAACTAGTCAAAGGATCTTCAAGCCTGTTCTTTATGAACATCAAGTTTGTCTAGAGTTCTTATATTGGTTTAGGTATTGGGTCCTACTGCATTATTGTGGGCTGTAGGGCACTTCACACGCTGCAGTCCAAGTGGAGCTGTGCTCCATGCTTCAACTCTTCCACGAGTCTTACTCGTTGAGTAAGCTTCACCCATGCTAGTTTGATATCCAAATCGATCAATTTCAAAAAAAGCAAAAGGTATTTCAGAAGTTGATAGAACACTTCTACAAGTTTACAGCTAGTCAGCTAGTATGAGGTTATGGATCCAATGCCTAACCAAATGAAAACTACGACAAAACAGGATGTCAATGCATCAAACAAAGCATAAATAACTTGAATTTCTTTGTTATCAGATTTCACGTTCTTTAAAGTCTGCCAGATTATGTTTTTCGGTTGGTAATTTCTTTATTGATGTGTTCTCTAGTCTGATGAAACTGTTGAAGATTTTAAGGACGAAGTGTCCTTGCTCTATAAACATTTGTTTGTTTGTTATTATTCATACAGTGCAAAAATAAATTGTCATGTATTTTGGGTTCTGTAATTTCTTTCAGATGGTGGATGCATTTATGGCTGTGAGACCACTTCCCCACATGTTTGGCTGACGTTCCCTTATGTTATCTGCCCAAATATGAGATCAGTCGCTGAATTGCTATTCAAAAGTTGATCGTTTTTGTAGAACTTTTGTATTTCGTTTTTGTTATATATAGACATTCTACTTTCAAATGTTATTCTTATAATCTTATCTATTACTGTTCGATTAACCCGGAGTTTAGCGACCTTGAGTTAACCAACTCGAGAATCTAGATTACTTTTTAAAGTTTTTGTTAAACTTGAACAGCTATTAATGTTGACTGTCATAATTTTGGACAATTTTCTCCAATTGTCATGATGCTTGTTAATAGTAACACAGAAGAAAAAGGAAATATTAGGCATTAAAGGTGAATTTTAGTTACATACTTCGCCCAACTGCATAATGTGATGAAGCAGATATCCATGTGCAACCTTATATAACTACGGATTTATACTGATTGGGCTAAACCTCTGCAGCGCCTTGCAATATCATGCAAAGTTTTGCAATCCAATTTGCAATCAACTGTTGTCACATTATCTTCGTATATGAACTTCTAACTGATGTGCTACAACGGGAACCAAGGATTATCAAAAAATCTTTACGGCCTTTGAGGCTAGGATGAACCTTCAGAGCGTTGTAGATGTCTGTCCGTTGGTGTGCCTTCCAAATTACTTTGGCGGACCATCCAACTGCTTCTCTAGCGGCTCTATGTCTAAGTTTGTTGATATATCCCAAAAATTCCTTGCCCAATTCACGACACAAATTGTGAAGGCTAAACACTATTAATGGTGCAACGTAATGATGAATCTACAAGAAAGTACCTTGACAAGTTGAATGGTGCATGTCTCGAGATTGATGGCCTCACGGACTCCATCTCTCTGCTTGACAAACGATCTAGTGAACAAAGATTTTCATAAACATCTAATCACCAAACCAATTTGGACTATACATAAGATCCAAAAGGTCGCCAGGGAGAAGTGAGTTAGGTTGTAGTAGCCAATAAAAAGCAAAATGCTAACCTGTCTCATCATCTTAAGCTATCTTTTGAAGTGGTGGTTTTAAAGCAAGACATGAGAAAGAGCCAAGAATAGCAACATTCTTGTGTAGTTGTTCATCATTTGTGTAGTTTTGAGTGGATTCATGTTATGCTTACACAAATAATGCTCCAACATGAACGGTGTATTAATAATAAAAGAGAAGAGAAAAATAACCGTGTCATTGGGGCAAAAACTGTTAAGGTCGTTTTTTTTTTTTCTTGGTACTAACGTGTTTCCTTTCCGAGTTAAAAGGAACTGTCCCTTGTCAAAAAAACACAAAAAAGTCTTCCCTTTTCGGAAAAACAAGTCTACGTAGAGACTCTGCATTCTTGCATGTTATAAGTTGCAAAGTGCAGCCGAAGCATGGGTCAGATGGCAATTTTGTTTGCCTCCCATAGAGCTGCACCAGGTTCAAATCCTCATGGAGGAATATAGAACCATTTATGTGTATCCCTATGTAGTGTGTGAGTGTGTAATGCATTGGGGGCTGTCCAATCCATTTGACAAAAAAAAAAAAAGTTGCAAAGTCTTTTTTTTTTATGGATTTTATTTTGACCTCCCCCATGATAAAACTTTAGGAGTTGGACTATATTACGTATATATTAAAATCAAGTACTAAAATTAACTATTAGTATGAAATATATGTATATCTATCTACTTTTTAAGGTTTTATTATCCCACCTTGATCAAGTGATCACAATACTGGAAGATACATGATATGTTGATTATACAGTTATGTCTTGATTTGCAATTTTAATACTGAATGTTTTCTTTCTATCTTAACACCATTGAATAACAGAAAAATTGAAGATTAAATCCAATCTAATATTAATCTATAATACTTCATTCTGTTGTTTTTTAGAATATTATATTTTACGTCTTGTCGTGCTTATTTAAATAATTCCGTATTACATTACTAAAAATGTAACTAAGATAAATAAATGTTTAATAATTTAGTTGAGATCATTCTATTTCAAATGTTTACTTTATAAGGCAAAGAATTATTTCATATTCATGTTATTTTAAAAGATTATTTCTAATTCGTGTAATTCGGTAGGTTTAGTAATTGTAGAGATGTAAAAATAATCTAAATTATTTTTGTAAATAAACATGTTAATAGTTGAACTTTGGTACATGGTATACGAATCAGGAACCACCAGATAAAATGATAATACAAATGGACAAATGTTCTTTTATTAAAGAAATAATAAATAGAGAACCAAGGGTGAATATAACGTCTCCTATTGATTTATCATCAAAATTGTGTGGAAGAAGAAGGAATACGTTGTACACTACAGGAATGTATGAAGATGCTTTATTTAAAAATGTGACTTATTTATTTAGTCATATTTTAAATTAAGACAACACTTTTATAACATTAAAATTTAAACATACAATTTATCATTTAAAGATAAAAAAAATATTTTCATATGAAGACAATTATAAAATCTTTATAATAATATCCAATATAAATTTTAGTCTTTTATATAGAAAATTTAGCAAATTTTGGACTAATTATCTTTTTTCAAATATTATTATGAATAGACACAAAAAAAATTTATTACATTGTATTAAATTATGTTGACACATTTAAATATAAACTTTAAAAAAAATATAACATTAATTTTTAATGTTTTTTTAATCTTTACTCTGTTTTGCTAGCAAAACCCATACGGCCATACCTTATCTACTAGGCCTATTAGTAACAACAGTTAAATTAAATTTTTTGATTGAAAAAAGTATTTATAATTATTTCAATATTAAAAATGAACCAACATTTTAAAATTCATGTTCAAATATACACCTTAGTTTCCAATCCTTTTGTGCCTAACTTATCTTTTATAGCAAATTTTAAAGAAAGAGTAGCACACGACCCAAGCGGAAGAAAACGACCGTCCCAACCACCGTTCACCTTTGTCAGCGTTACTTTTGCTTCTGCTACACTTCGGTAACACTCTTCCCTTCTTCTCCGTATTCACCTGTATTCGCTTTTCTTTGATTCAAGCTCTGATTTATCAACTCATGATTATGAATTGATTCCGTAATTGGATTAAATGCCTTCGCCACATTTCATTTCTTTATTATTATTATTATAAGTATTCGGATTCACAGTCATCGATTTTGTTGAAATCATTATCAATTTATGTGTCCACGCTATTACTTGGATTCCTGCTTCATTTCTATCCTCTACACCTGAAAATAAGGAGGAATGTATGTAACAACGAAATATCACAATTAGTAGTTTGAATCAACTTTTGGTTAAACTGTGAATACCGATTTTTCTCTTTCTTTCTTGGCTGCTTATGATTATTTTCAATACTTGATTAAGTGCAAATATTTTTGTTATTGAATTGACTGAACCATTGGATTTGATTGGTTACTTGTAATTGCAGAGGATAACAAGAGAAATTGGGGGTGATGGCATCTTTCTGGGATAGCTACAAGGAATTCTGGTCGGAGAGGTTCTCCTTTCTTAGCAATTATTCCAATGCTATCCAACGCGATAGGCCACTCCATCCTTGGACTGATTCTGATGTTGATCAGTTCATTGCTTTGGATCCTGTTCATGGACCTGCTGTAATGATTCTATCACTTTATTTATCCGTATATATGTAATTTGATTTTGTTTTGGTTTTGATGTTTTCTGCTTGGATTGATGGTGCAATGTGATGTTGTGCATATCTTTAAAGGACCCAAGTCAATATACTTTTCAATTGGAAGAAAAAACTCCCTATTTTCTTGGTTAATTTTGAACTCAAAGAACATTAAGTTGTGTTTGGCAAGTGTATCATGACAGGAAATATGGTGACATGATAGAAAAGTTAGGTCCCTATTCCTTGTCCTTAGTTTTTGGATGGTTGGAAAATCACACAAATTGTCTGTGAATAGAGAAATGTTGCTTGTTTCTGTCTTTATTTCGTTGTCCAAACAAGTTTGTGTCTCCTATTGTTTAACCTGAAACAGTTACCAAACAAGCTTATTTAGTTTTTCAGTTCATATTACTGTAATTAATGTATTGTAAATTATTGGAAATTCAGATATGTCATGTTTCCTTCTGTGTCAATTATTAGATGCTATGGTAAGTTGGTGAGTATCTTGTGAAAAACTGGTTCTTTCTTTTCCTGCAGGCAACTCTTAGTATTCAATAAGAATCCGTTTCTATGTTTGTTGAATTAAAATTAGAATATACATGTCGTCTCTTCTTTGTATTAGTATGTTGTATGACACTTCTTAAGCTCTATCTATAGTTTATTTGATATTCAACTGTACCTGAATTATTTTTTCCAAATGTTTTCTCTCTTGCACATATGTTTATGTTGGTCATCCTTTTCCATCATTAATCATTAACTCTAAACAGCATTGTTGTCATCACATAGTATAGAAGAGACCTTAATCTAAGGGTGATCATTCTTTCTATGATCCAAGTGGACCAAAGAACTGAACCTGTTTCCAATGCCAAAGATGATTGTTGATCCTCTTGAAATGTCTTTTTGCTCTTCCAAGAAGAGGAAAAAGAAAATTGTGTAGTGCTAAAATATACGTTATAGCTCATGTCAAATCTTAGTTTCTTAGTAGATAGCCAATAACATCAAATCATAGTTGCTGATCTCCAACCCCTTTTTTCACAATAATTCTTTATGGTTGTCGAATTCTACGATATAGTTTACTAAATTGTCTTTCTATGTTCGTTAATTCATGAACTGGAACATATAGTCGGTCTTATGTTTTTACCTCACGTTAGCTGTCATCTGAAGCACCAGAGTGATTTTCTTTTTTCCATCTCAGTTGAAAAGTGCTAGAGATGCAGTACAATTTGGCATCACTGGAAGTGCTTTGGGAGCAGCATTCACTGCAGGCTACGCATGGAAATATTCAAGAAGTTTGCATGGTAATCCCCTACTTTTCATAGCATTGAAACATTTTTTCTATAACATACTATGCTTTTGGATTGATCTTAATTTGATCATCTTATTGTAAGCAAAGCTGTCATCGTCCTCACTTGTTTAGATACTTGTCTTGGTTGAGTCTAAATTAAATATTTTCTGTTAGAAGTATGGCAGTTATGACAGCACTTCATGTTAAATGTTAATATTTTACTTTTATTTTCTTGATTGTGTTGCACAGGTGCTGCACTTTCTTTTCTAGCTGGAGGTGTATTTGGGTGGACGTTTGGGCATGAAATTGCAAATCATGCACTTCAACTCTACAGGTTAGATACACTGGCTGCAGAGGCTAAGTTTTTGGAATGGTGGAAAAATAAGAGCGAATGAGGCTATTAGATCTATTAGCTGCTGGTGTGTCAGAGTGCAACTTTTGTTCTCCTTTCAGGAAGTTTAATCTCAGTGTTTGCTGTGCAAATTTATGTTAATTGAATAAATGCTTCTTTGTGACATAGGTCAAGCTTTTCAACTAGTTTGATGCATCACCATAAAGCAAATTGTGACTTTAAGTGCCAATTCCACCCTTTTCTGTTCTTACTTCTTAGTTATTTGCATTATCATAGGATCTGTCTGGTCTTTTTAGTAGTTTGTCTAGAGACCAATAGACCATAGCAGTTGGCATATTAAATTTTGGCGAGCACTCTGATGTAGATTGATACAAATTTCTACACATGTAGAAATGTGTTGGCGAAGGGCAGAATACAACGGGTGGCAGGGCCGGTTGAAATCAGTTAGGATGACATGGTTGGTTTGTTGGGTGAGGACGATTTCAGGCTTGAGGTCGTGGTAGGTGATGCTGATGGAGTGAAAATGCTCCAGAGCGCAAAGGATCTTGGCAACCTAGAAGCGGATGACGATCAGGGAGAAGAGATGGTCGATTTGGCAGTGGCAGAGGACGTTGAGGTCACCATCATGGCAGTAAGAGATGATCCAGCCAAGCAAGTGGTCTGCTTTGAAGGTGCCGAGGACCAAGGGGTGGGTTGGCGGGGATGCTGTGTTGGACAGAGGTGTTAGCGATGCGGTTTGGTTTTGAGTTATGGAAAAGTCTAGGGGCCAGCAACTTTTCCAAATTCTGGACAGCATGTAACCAGTAAAGAAAAGTGAGCCATTGGATGAAATCTCACACCAATCTCACATTATTAAAATCATCTATTTGATGGCTACAAATCACAAAAGTTGCTGGCTTCCTAGTACTCCTCGTGAGTTAAATACTGGGTTAAAAACTCATTTGATCCAAATATTAATTTTACTTGCGGTGTGGTTTTGGATTGGATATTTTTTGTAAAGGAATCCAATCCAATCTCAAGTGGTTTGGATTCGATTGGATTTGCGGTTTTGTATATTAAAAAAATTAAATATGTATAACAAGTCTTAATATTAAATTTTAAAAATCAACAATAACATAATAAGTCTTAACAATATCTTAAAAAAGCACTAA
>NC_029793.2:7314923-7328795 GCF_000816755.2 Arachis ipaensis | reverse complement strand
ATATATGAATAATATAAAAATGTATAACAAATTAAGCATATTATAAGTAAAATTATAAATATAATAATAAAATAATTATACACATTGTGCGGTTTGCATTGAATTGAATCGGTTCTGAGAAGTAGATTCAAAATCTGATCTTATCCATGCATTTTGTAAAAAATAGAATCCAAACAAATCGATTTTCGGTTTAGATTGGATTGGATGCACGATTTAATTTATATCGGTTTAGATTTTTTTTTGGGTCTTGGGTAAGACCGGATTAAACCGATTCAACCCGGAAACAATCCAAACCCACAGTTCAAACAGTACCCCCTTCCCTCTCCCTACTCCCGGAAAAACCAAAACAAGCTTAGAGACACAACAAATACTGATTGACACACTACTTCTGCAATGAGGCTTTGTCTGCTCGGGAGGAAGGAAGCTCCGCCCGGTGACGCTGCAGAGAGGATGCTAACCAGCCCGGGGCCGGTTATTACTGTAGCCACTTATGGCTTCAATTGGGAGAACCCTGTTGCTATTTCTTAGGTTCCACATTAGACTTTATATCACTTCCTGTGTGTGGTTGGGGGGAATTATAAATAATTCCTAGGAATTTTAAGATGGGAATATCATATTCCTATGTTTGGTTCAAAGTTTGAAAAGTTATTCCTAAGCAAACATACGCATTTACATTTTTTTGTTCTTTTATTTCTCTTCTCCTTTAAAAAGAGATGTGCTTTTAGCATGTTGCTGTAACTTGTCTAGGAGAAAAATAAAAAGATATGTGAAAAGAAGAGATGAAGTTGAAATTCACAGCAAATACAGAGTTGAAAGGTTGTAAAGCTATTATGCATGCTAGAGTAACCTAATTATCCTGTATATTGAGGTAAATTCATGTCCCTGCTTTGCTTTCATATTCTATCTTGCATATAATGTTGTGATGGAGATTTCATTGGCTGAAAACAATGTGTGATTTTCCATCAAAGAATCTGCTTCAAGTGTAACACCTCTTTCAGTATAAAAACCAGGAACCTTTGGCTTGGGCAGTAATTTCTCACCATTCAACATTAGAACCACTGAAGACATGTCTGGCCTATCTTCTGGTCTTTGTTGCACACATAAGAGGCCCACTTGAATGCATCTTTTTACTTCAAGTGGTGTGCATCCTTCCTTTAACACTTCATCTAGCAGTTCCAATGGCTTCTCATCAGTCCATAATCTCCATGCCTGAAATTTTGGAACTTGAATTAGTGAATTAGAAGAAATCTGAATTGAACTATTTAATTACTTCCCTAGTTATTTTGCTTACATGTCCAAGAAGGTTAAGGTAGTTTTCTGGATCTGAAAATTCTCTATTCTTCTTCCCACTTATCAACTCTAGTAGTATGACACCATAGCTAAAAACATCGGACTTCATTGAATATTGTCCATGTACTGCATACTCGGGAGGCATATAACCACTGAAAGTCCAATATGAAACTAAGATAAATACAAATGAAATCTAAAAGAGTTGTGATTAGATTGAAAATTACTTACTATGTTCCAGCTACCCTGTTCGTGTTAGCCTCGAGCTGATCGCCTAAGAATGTCCGAGCTAGGCCAAAGTCTGATATTTTAGGATTCAAATTTGCATCTAACAGAATATTGCTAGTTTTTAGGTCTCTATGAATAATCCTCAGTCTAGAATCTTGATGAAGATAAAGAAGTCCCCGAGCAATGCCACTGATAATGTTGAAACGCTTAAGCCAATCTAGCATCTTCTTTCTGATTTCATCTTATCAATTAGGCAAATGTGCTTAGTATATAACTTGAACTTGTAGAATAAAAATAACACAAGCCATACATAAGAAATATTATAGTTGCAACATATGCTTTAGAATATATAGTGAGCGAGTCTTACCAAAAACAAAGTAGTCTAAGCTTTTGTTTGGCATGTATTCATAAATCAATATTTTTTCTACTCCTTGAATGCAACATCCAAGAAGCTTTACAAGATTACGATGTTGAAGTTTGGCTATCAATGCCACTTCATTTTTAAACTCTTCTAAACCTTGTTTAGACTTTTTTGAAAGCCTTTTCACAGCTAACTCTTGACCATTTGTTAGTGTGCCCTGAAAAACAATCATTTGGTATTGTTAGTCACTTAGAGATATTTTAATAAAAACAAAAGTACTTGAATCAATGACTTTTACTTTACCTTGTATACTGATCCAAAACCACCTTCTCCAAGTTTGTTACTACTTGAAAAGTTCTCTGTTGCTTTAACTAAGACCGAGAAATCAAATGTTGGTAGCTCAGTGACCTGTCTTTGCCTATTTCTTTGAATTATTCTTGCAACTCCTAATTGATTGGAAAACCACAGTGAATAAGAACATGATAAACACAACTTTGCACTTTTTTCCTATATAAGGTAAAATTATTTTCATGACTATTTACCTGATTTTTTTATTATCACTATGCTAACACAAGTGATTAATCCGAAAATAATCACACCAACTGCAATTCGCACCTTCTTTTTCTTCAAATTTCCGTGGTCATTACCTGCAACATGACCAAAGATATGTAGACCATGATTAGTCACCAACTTGTGGTACAACAATTTTGTTGAATGAGGCTGAAGTGATCTTATCTTGTTTCTTAAGATTGAGTGAGTGGAAAAGGGAATGCACTTAATTTAGGAAATCAATACCGTAGAAGAATCTTGTAACTATTCAGTTGGAGGATCTTAGTTATCTTAGAAAAATGCCATAATCCACAATAATTAGAATTGAAAAGGAAACAAAAGAAAAAGGGAGAGAGGGGTGGGATAGGTACCTAATTCCGAAGTAGGGACTTTGATATAAATATCTTGACCAGCTCTTGAGTATTGAACCATGTCAATAAGATGATTAAACCAAAGTAGGCAACCACTTCCTCCATTACGGATATCCAAATTTGCATAAGCAACACAAGAACAGTTTTTTAGGCAAATGTTTTCACATTCCTTGAGATTCATGGTCTTGTTATACCATGAGGATGAAGTGTCTGGCACTTTTATATCTGTGTACCTTAAGAAGCTATTAGTGTTATTACAATCCAGTGAAGTCTTCCTAACACAACCATCAGACCAATTTGACATATTCCATTGTTGGGGAAACTTGGGAACATATCCTTTTAGGCATTCACATGATGCAAGGTTAGCATCAACCTTGCATATAGCATTTGAACCGCAAAAGGCATAACTTCCACACCCATTGTATCCATCAATTGTGGCAAGTTCCAACTCAGTTCTTGTTTGATTTTTCCAAATAGTACCTATTGAAGTAACTGAAGGTTGTAGTTTATACAGGTAGAAAATTGATCTGTCTAGTATTTCAAACTTCCAACACACCTCGGTTTTGTCCAATACAAAATCCTGTCTATATTCATCTTCCTGGGTTGGATATCCAGTGAAATAAAGGCCATTAAATGTCCCTGTTCGGAAATATTTAACAGATCCTTTCCATTGTATTAATTGTGGATATCCTCTAGGATCAAACTTTATAGAATATTCTCCTACAGCAGGATCCTCTGCACTTTTCCAAGATGACATAGATATGTCAAAACCAGTAACTAAGTTCAATCCAAGCTTCATTCCTGGCATCAGTGTATCACATGGATAATCAAAACTCTGCCATAAAAAGTTTTTCTCCGATGTGCTTTGTCCATTTTTCACTACAAGATTTCCCGAATCCAAGAGTTGTGCAATTGAGCTCCCCAAAGTGTTGCCTGAGGTGTTGGAAGACCAAATGGTGCTGTTAGTGCCATTCAGAAGCTGTAGAATCCCCTTCTTGCTTAGTCTCAAAACACCTGATGAGTTACTTTGAATTGGTATCTCTCTGTTTGCCACCCACACAACTGTTGAATTCCCTGATGCATCTCTGTACCACACACCTAAGTATCTATTTGTTGGAATCCCAGGACTAAAGAAACCCAATTCAAAGCTTCCACCAGAAGAAACCAAAGTCTCACCATCTTGGATAGATTGACCTACTTCTAAACTGTCTCTTGAAGTGATTGTTCTCATGCAGGACATGAGAAGTAATGAAATAAGCAGCATCCTTAAGTTTTCAATCATTTGTAGAACTTCTAAACAGTGACCACGGAAGATGAGTTTTAGCAAAAACTACATATGCATTGTATGATTGTCCTTCAGCAGCATGAGCACATACATAGGAGGTTGAAAGTCTTCCACTTTGAAATAAATAAATTTATGTCAAGTCCTTTTTTGTGTCATTAGGCTTATGTGTACATCTGATTGTCTCAATCAGCCCTCCCAGCAAGGCTTGGACTTTCAAAACTCAAAAAGGATGAGTTTTATTAATATATTTTCATGATTATCTTATGTTGTTCAATGTTCATAGCTAATTTTCTACAGATATTAGTTTGACTCAGTCATGTAAGATGTAAGATGTAAGTAACTCTAGGATTCACAACCAAAACAATAAAAAAATAGCTCTAGGATTGATAGTTTCTTTATTTATTTAGTTTCTAACAGATTGATAGTTGCTTTGGTCATCCTTCCATTTTAAGATATTGTTATATTAGCAAAAATAGTTAACTTGATTACATTCAAAAGCGATACAAACACAAGTATTTGATTAAATAAAAAGCTATTTTACAGTGTAAGTGGATAAAATTCCCACTTTTGAGTCTATCTTGTGATTTCAATGATGTACTTATGTGTTATCCAGGTTTCGGAGGCGGAGGCAGAGGCAGAGGCTCTCTACCACTCTTGCCACCACATTAACTCCTCAGGCTTCCACACTAGCTGCAGGCATCACCTTCATCCAGCTGCAGTACACCATGATTCCCACTCCAAGGTGGATTCCTCCCCGGTTTGTATCAAACTATTGCTGGATTCTAGGTAAACAACAAAATAATTCAATTATGTGTCCCTTTAAGATCTACTTAAGATGATTTTGTTTCACTCTTTTGTTTATTGCCCACTTATGCAGAGCCACTTCATCATTGATCTAGCACTTGATGATTATCTCTTGAGGGCCTTCAAGACTAGAGTAACCAAGCTACTCTAGATAGGACATGTACTTGGATGTCCTTACAGGGAAGATGCAACTCATTCAATGCCAAGTCAGTGAATTCCAAGACAAGTAGATCATCAGCTAAGGATGGCTTAGTTCATTGTGGTCAGTCAATCACCAAAGGATGGTAAGTCAACAAGTTGCTTATATACTACAATTAATTGATAAGCAAAATCATACAAATCACCACGTTATAAATTTCCAATACCAGCCAATAAGCTGAACTGGAAGCCTATCTGGCTAAGTCTTCAAGCAGGTTCACATGAGAAATGTTCCAAAGTTTTGAAATTTAATACTACAAGCCATTTCTTTCCCTTGCTTCTGCTCTAAAATCCCTACTCACAAACAACCCTTAGATAATATCTAGGTTTCTCATAGTAAAATAATGTTATCAATATTTCATTAGTTTAAGTGAATCAAAATTTATTCCTTTAGATAATAATATAAGATCTCAAGTTTAAGTCTTGTATATAAGAAGGAGGGAGGGAGGGAGAACAACCTTTGTGGAACAAATCAATTAATTCCTATTTAACTTTAATACTAGTGGACCGAAAAAAAGAAGAAGAAATCAGTGATAATAATCGGCTATACACACTTTCAAATGCACCACCGCTACATGTGCATAATGGTCAGTGTTAATATAGTTCAACTTGTTTCTTTTTTCTTAATTTTTTCCTTAATTCAAGCTCTAATTTCACCCAAATGCATTCCCTAATGTAATTGCCACAACCAATAGAAGAAAAAAAGTAACTTGTGCTACAAAAGTAACAAGTATGCTTTCAGGATATGAAGATTTGTTCAAACATACTTTAGTTAATATTCATAGAACTCTGTTTATTTCACATGTGTGTTTGCATAGGTGAAAATAGATGAAATAGGATCTCATAACAAATACATTGAACTAAGTTGTAGAAAGGCTTACTATTAAAGAAAGCTATCTGGTATTCTAGACTAACTTATTTTCCTATGTATTAAGGTGAAATAAAGTCACTGTCTTGCCTCATATTCTATCTTGCATCTAACATAGTGTTAGAAATTTCATTGGTTGAAAATGATGTGTAATTTTTCAACAAAGAATCTGTTTCAAGTGTAACACTTCTGTCATTATAAAAACCGGGAACTTTTGGCTTGGGCAACAATTTCTCACCATTTAGCATTAGAACCACTGATGACATGTTTGGTCTATCTGCTGGTCTTTGCTGCACACATAACAGACCCACTTGTATGCATCGTATGACTTCAGAACGGGTGCATCCTTCCTTTAATACTTCATCTAATAGTTCCAATGGCCTCTCATTAGACCATAATCTCCAAGCCTAAAATCTTGGAATCAAATCAATAAATTAGAAGATATTTCAATCTAACTATTTAACCATTAGTAGAGTCATTTTTGCTTACATGCCCAAGAAGATTAAGGTTGTGTTCTGGATCTGAGAACTGTCTATTTTTCTTCCCACTTATCAACTCTAATACAATCGCACCATAGCTAAAAACATCTGACTTCATTGAGAATTGTCCGTGCACTACATACTCCGGAGGCATATAGCCACTGATAAAGCAATTTGAAACTAAAATAAATACAAGTGCAATTTGAAAATACCATGATTGGATAGGAATTTACTTACTATGTTCCAACTACTCTGTCTGTCTTATCCTCTGCTTGGTCTCCTAAGAATGTTCTTGCTAGACCAAAGTCTGATATTTTTGGATTCATATTTGCATCTAATAAAATATTGCTGGTTTTTAGATCTCTGTGAATAATCCTTAGTCTAGAATCTTGATGAAGATAAAGAAGTCCACGAGCAATGCCACTAATAATGTCGAAACGCTTATGCCAATTGAGTAGCTTCCTCCTTATTTCATCTAGTCAATGGAAACTTGCTTATATACTCAGTACAATCTAGAACTTTGCAAACTGAATATAAGAAACATAAAAATTGCCACAAGTATTTTAGAATATAGTGATAAAGGTTCCAACCAAAAACAAAGTAGTCCAAGCTTTTGTTAGGCATGTATTCATAGATTAATATTTTTTCTGCTCCTTGAATGCAACAACCAAGAAGTTTCACAAGATTGCGATGTTGAAGTTTGGCTATCAATACCACTTCATTTTTAAACTCCTCCAATCCTTGTGTAGACTTTTTTGAAAGCCTTTTCACAGCTAAATGTTGACCATCTGACAATGTGCCCTGAAAAATGTAATCATATACTTATTGTTAGGAACTATGCAAAGGAAATATTCTCCTTTAGCTTTTTATTTCACCTTGTATACTGGTCCAAAACCACCCTCTCCAAGTTTGTTGCAACTTGAAAAGTTTTCTGTAGCTTTAGCTAGGATTGAGAAATCAAATGTTGGTAGATCAATGTTTTCTCGTCGTTGCCACCTTCTGCATAATATCCTTGTTGCCCCTGCATAATTGGAAGGTAAAACTGGATAAGAACTGCAAGTATATGACACTAAGACATCTTTTGGTATCTATTTTTTGGGCATGCATGACAAATAGTAAAATTACCTGGTTTTGTAATTATCATTATGCTGACAATTGTGATTAATCCGAAGACAATGACACCAGCTGCAATTCCCACTTTAATTTTCTTGTTGTGTCCATGGTAAATATCTGCAATATGACCAGAAAGCTAAAGAATATCACTATTCACAATTTTTAGTATAATAGTTTTATCAAGTGAGGCTCATATAAGCTTGTCTAATTTGGTTAGATGGAGTGATAATCGATAAAGTAGTTATAAAATTTTAATTTCCAATAATAGTATGATAAAAACTATTATTTAGCACAGAGATAGCACCTGAAAAGACTCAAGCAACCTAGAAAGTTTTGAAGCCCCTTGAATGATTTTTTCAAGGGTTTAGAAATAATTTGAGTGCACCATAGACATTAGATTAGATTTAATTTAGTTTGGCCATGCTAGGTCATGCATATGAGAAGTATGTAGCAGGATTTAAGAGCATAGCTTCCATGCTTGCTCGTATATTTGGTCCAATACATAGTCAACTTCATGTGTGTTCATTACACCTTACCTTACTCCATTAATTAGTTGCCTTAGAAAAATACATAGTTTACAATAAATCAGAGAAGAAAAAAGAGAAATGAAGGGGAAATACAATAGGTACCTAATTCTGATGCAGGGACTTTAATATAAAGATCTTGACCGGCCTTAAAAAATTGCATCACATCAACAAGATAATCAAACCAAAGTAGACAACCAGTTCCTCCATTTCGGATATCCAAACTTGCATATGCAACACATGAACAATTTTCCAGGCATGATTTTCCACATTCCTCGAGGTTCATGGTCTCGCTAAACCATGAAGAAGATGTGTCCGGCATTTTCATGTACTCATACATGAAGAATCCATTTGTATCATTACACTTCAATGGAGTCTTTCTAACACAACCACCAGACCACTGTGATGTATTCCATTGTTCAGGAAACTTGGGAGTATAACCTTTCATGCATTGGCATACAGCAAAATTGCCATCCATAAAGCACCAAGAATTTTGACCACAAAATGCATAACTTTTACATGCATTTGGTCCATTGATCATGGAAACTTCCACTGGAATTCTTGTTTGAATTTCCCAAACCATAATTTGTGTATTCCCAGAAGGGTCCATTTTGAATACAGAGAAGATTGATCTATCAAGAATTTCAAACTCATAATAGACCTCTTCTTTGTTGAACACAAAATCAGTTTTAAATTCATGCATGTCCTCAGCTGGAGATCCAGTAAAATAACGGCCATTCCATGACCCTCGTCTGATACTTATTGCAGATCTTTTCATCTGCATCAATTGTGGATATCCTCTAGGATCAAATTTTAGAGAATATTCTCCCACAGCAGGATCCTCGTCGCTTTTCCAGCATGATTGAGATGCATTCTTCCCAGTAACAAAGTTCAATCCAACCTTCATTCCTGGCATCAATGTGTCGCCAGGATAATCAAAACTTTGCCACAAAGGATTGTCCTCATTATTAGTATCTTGTCCATTTTTCACTACAAGATTTCCTGTATCCAAGAGTTGTACAATTGAGCTACTCGTGGCTTTGGTTTTGCTTGCTATGATGTTGGATGACCAAATGGTTTTATTTGTGTTACTAAGAAGCTCAAGAATCCCCTTGTTGTTTAACCTTAAAGTTCCTAACTTGTTGTGAAGGGGGTTTTCTCTGTTTGCCACCCACACAATTGTTGCATTCCCTGATGAAGCTCTGTACCACACACCCAAATATCGACTTGTTGAAATTCCGGGGCTAAAGAAACCCAGCTCAAAATTTCGGCCGGCCGAGATTAACGTTTCGCCATCTCGAATACATTGACTCATTGCTAAACTGTCTGTTGATGTGACAGTTATCATGTGGGATGTAAGAAAGAACCAAAGAAGTAATGTTGTTATGCTGCTCACCATTTGTGTTTTGTATGAGGTTGGACTTAAAGAGAATCACATAAGCAAGATGTTCTAACAGGACCTTAAAAATATGACAAGTTTTAGTGCTAGCATATGGATTGGATTATTAGGAGGAACAAAATAATGCACGTGGGATTAGGTTTGTGGAATATATGATTTTAGGTTGAATTTTCACCGTGGGAGTTGTTGCAAGTCAATTCATGTTCTGAACAAAAGACCAGTCACCAAATCAACTACCATGTATTGTGTATATAAATACACTTGTTTAATTAATTTTTAATGTTATTTTACACGGATAGGTGATTTGTGGTTTTCACCATGTTTGTTTAGCTTATTATGATCATATCCTCACAGGATTAATCTCATTGAATACAATGGCATTGTAGGGACAGTATCAAATGAGAAGACTTGTTTTATATGAAAGTGAGGAAAGCAGATATATATAGATTTTACATCAATAATCAAAATTAAGATAAACTTGGGTGATTATAAAACCTTTCAAATTCTAATCATGACCCTCCATGCATGTACAGTTATATATATTGTCAGATTTGTTCTTTTCGCTTTTATGTAAACTAAAGTCGTTCATGTCATAACAGTTTACATGCATCTCTGCTGCGTTTATTTTTGAGAACAGGACGAGAAAAATACACAAAGGATAGGGACACAAAATTTTGTATTTTTATATTCTGTTTAGTAATAAACTAGAACAAATTATGAAAATCTAATTTATTATTATTATTTATTCAAAAAATTTTAAAAAAATAATAAACTTGTTAGTGTCTATGTTCTTTTTTATGATGAATACAAAATACACTAATTTAATATCTCTAGACACAATAACTCTGTTTATATTTCATCTGTCAAACATAATTTTATGTGTGAAAAAAAAAAAGTAAAATTGAGTTACATAACTTTGTATGGATAAATAAAAATATATAATTTTATGCTTTAGCTTGACTAATAAATAAAAATCTAAAAGTACAAATTTATTTCTCACTTTTACAGGTAATCATTCATCTCACTTGATTAAGTACTCATTACTCAAATGCTGGTCTATCTAAGATTTCGGTCCCTGCAAACTGGAAGGGCAAAAGTGAGAAGAAGGAAACGGGTCAAAGAGGGAATGTCATTGGAAATTGTCAAATTTGATTGAAAGGGGACTTGGACAAAATATATGTAGACTTGTGAAAATGTCGTCTACGGTCAGATTAAGGGTTCATAAATGGTAGGGTAACATTAGTGTTTTCCATTTAAAATTAGAGTAAATATGTTTTTTGTCGGTAAAATTTGTTAAAAAATTCAAAAATACTCTTAGATTTTATTTTGTTTTAATTTTGTTCAAAATTTTTTTATTTACATCAAATATACTCTTGCAACTATTTTTCAAACATAGTTGTTATATATTATTTTTGGATTAATCATAAACTTTTTGAAAATTTATTTGTTGGAGTATATTTGATGCAAATTAAAAATTTTAGGAATAAAATTAAGAGTATTTTTAAAATTATTAACAAATTTTACCAACAAAAGATATACTTCATCCTTAAAATTATTATGATTGTTAGTTGGCATTTAAATTATTATGATGATGATTTGGAACCCTAAACATTTTGTTTCTTTTGGATTTGGTCCGTGCACATTTTATTGGTATGTTAAGGATCCTGCTAGAGAGCTATTGAGTTACAAAATGAACATCCCCATACTATCTAGAATAATCATTTGAGTATTAGCGATAATAAACATCTTCCAAAAGCTTAAACTGATTTTGGGGTTTACCAAGGATCGAAATACCACTAATCCCAAAAACTTCAGTTGATGGGAAAAGGTAACACTAATGATTATATCTCTAATACTCTCTAAACCTCCATTGTACACATTGTATAAATATTTCATTGGTCCTATAGGAAGTTTTAAAGTACCATAGAAGAGGTTATTATTATGAAAAAGCTTCTTTCCAACTCTATTATGGAGGTCAAATTAACTCGTAATCCAATTACAAAATGATAATCTCAATGGTAGCTACATTTAGGGCCCGTTTGGAAAACTCTAGAAGTAACTTTTTTTAACTTTTGACTTATGAAAAGTGGTAGTATTAATGTCTGGTGCAATTTTCAAAGCCAAATTGTAACTTTCTAAGAAGCTATTTAGGAGCTTATAGAGAAGTTAAAAAAAATGACTTCTCTCATAATACTTCTACTTTTTATCATATTTCTATAAAATAAGCACTTTTAAAGTTAAAAATCCAAACACAAAATAACTTATTTATAAGTTACTTTTAATAGAGTCATTTATTGTTTAAGTTATTTTATCAAAAGGAGCTTAATTAAGTTGGTTACCCAAACTAGGCCTTAGTATACAACAAATGTCTTTTGATCCTATTTCAACTTCCCTTGCTTTTTTTTTATCATCAGATATTTTATTTGTTGAAATCATGACAAATAACAGCATATCTTTTTATTATTTTTTATTGATTACAAATATCAAATCCCAACTAGGTATATTTCCGTGAATGGAAGCCCTGTATATCCTCTCTTTCTTTGCCTCCCAAAGTTCACCAGTGTGAAAAACATGTTCCTTAACTCCGAAATTTAATTTGATCTTCACCGCCGCCATCATCAGCTCAAAATCAGAGGGAAGAGAGAAATCCAACTTGCAAAGCTAAACCATCTTCTAGTGACTCCCACAAATCACTTCCAGAAATCAATTTGTCAAAATATGAAGATGGTTTGTGTAGACATCACACAGCAGTTGTAATCATCTGAAAATAAGACGAATTTATTATCATATTGCCATCTGTTGTATCTTAATCATTGCATTTCTTGACATCAGACCTAAATACACTACATGATCCCAGAATATCTGTAACACTTTGCTTTCACTATTATCATGAGCACCCCTAATACATCTATAGAGTTTGATTGTTATCATCAAGCTCTTCCTAGCCATCTCAACTAACACATTTGATGCAGCATTCATATTCCCTGCTTTCCAGTAAGCATAGGCGATACTAGTGTAAATAACTCTGTCAGCTGATATGCCCTTTCCTTCCATCTCATTCAACAACTTCTCTGCACGCTCTACGTCACGTGACCTTGAACAAGCATGAATCAAGCAATTGTAGATATGAACATTACTGGAAACCCCTACTTGAACCATTCCCTTGTGAACCTTCACAACCCCATCTTTAACTAAAGAATTCAACAGCACAGTGCAGGCATGCAAGTGTGGCTTAAGCCCAGAAACCCTCATGTACTCAAAAACCTGAACAGCATCCTGCAGGGATGGTTTCGATCTTGGATAAAACATCACCTATATGTCAACATTAGAAGAACTAACCTGAGTATACTAAGCACCCAAGGTATAGCCATTGTACCAGAACTTAACATGGACTGCACACTAAGAACAAAGGAAGATAAAATCTTAAGAATGATATGTCCCTCGAAACTTATAACAATAATGGATATGTGCTATTTTATAAGATAAATTTTCAATAATTATACTACAATAATCATCTAGAAATGACAAATATTTACAAAGAATAAGGTTGACAAATTTGTTTAATATAACAAATTTGTATATTACAAAGTACCACAATTTATGATCTAGGATCATTAACATTTAGAATTTTGACTTTTTTTAAGATTATAATTTAATTTTTTAATTTAATTTAAAATTAAAAATAATTGATTTTTAATAGATCCTTAGTTATATTGATTTAATAATTAACATAATATTCTATAAAGATTAAGTCTATACCTGCTGATGAGAGGTCTATTTCTATTCCTTCTGACAGTGTTTATTTTTTGGAGTACATGGGAGTACATGGATAATGTTTGTTTACTGAAACAAAAATAATAAAAGATGCGGTCATACACAAACCCCATTAAAATTACAAAAAATTTTATGTTAATCATATACTAAGAATACCTACTGAAAATGCCATAATAATTTAAAAAAAAAAACTTGATTATTATTGTCTTCCCAATAGTAGTCATATAGAGACAAATAGTTTTCAAATTATTGCATTGCAGACTACATACAATTGAAACAATTTCGTTATCCAATTTTCAAAGACATGGAGGAGTATGATCATGGACACAAGAGAAAGAAATGCCATAGAGTAAAGGACAACAAATGTTGGAACTAACCTAATATACTAAACACCCAAGGCATAGCCATCATGCAAAAACCAACCATGTCCCAAAACAATTGGACACGAAGAGTGAAGGGAGATGAAATCTTAGGTATGATATGTCCATCGGAACCTGTAACAATGATGGATATGTGTTATTTGATAAGATAAATTTTCAATAATTATGCTACAAAAATTATCTAAGAATGACAAAATACCACAATTTATGATCTAGGATCATTAGCATTCATGATTTTGATTTTTTCTTTTA
>NC_029793.2:7314240-7314917 GCF_000816755.2 Arachis ipaensis | reverse complement strand
CTTGTTGATGAGAGGTCTATCTCCATTTTTTCTGGTGGCGTTTGATTTTAGGAATACATGGGAGTACATACACAAATATAAAACAAAAATGATGAAAGATAAGGTGATACACAAACACCTATTAAAAACATATATTTTATGTCTCTCTAAAATACTGAAACACAAATTTCTAACTATATAAAATTAAAGTCTTTTTATATTTATGTACTCTTATATCTATGCAGCTATCTTTTCGAATTCTTTAGCCGCTCCAATTGCTCCCTCAACTATCTCTAATCCCTCTCTCTCTCGGGTTGCTCTACCAAATGTTGTAACCGAACCTACAATTCCTTAAATCTGCGTTCAGCTTACTCCTATACTGTCTAGTACTATTGGACAGTTCTTACTGACGGGTCCTCATATTTCTCAAAAAATAGAACTTGTTCTCCAGTAATTTGAAAAGAGAAAATATATAACACCAAATTTAGGTACATGCTTTTTGCACCAACAAAAAATCTAAAAATAACTGATTTTTAATAAATCCTTAATTATATTGATTTAATATGATATTTTATAAAAATTAAGTCTATAACTGCTGATAAAAAGTCTATTTTCATTCTTTCTAGCTGCGTTTATTTTTGGTTTATATGTCCATCAAAACATAAATATCAAAATACATAGGAGTACATATATATATG
>NC_029793.2:7280838-7314120 GCF_000816755.2 Arachis ipaensis | reverse complement strand
TATATATTTTGAATTTTAATTTTAAATTTTTATTATTTTATATTTTTTATTTACATAAAACTGAATTGATTCAACTTTAGTTGAATCCACTAATTAAATTAGTGACCCAACAATTTAGTAATTTAACTAGTTTCATCCCCAGATTTGATTCAAATAACTATTATTTGAAGGTATAATGTTTTGGAATGTTTCCAAAGAAACTTTTACTATTGTCGAGTGAGTTAAATGAATTGAGATTAATTGAATTATTGAAATCATCATCTTCAATTACGTTCTTTCCTATCCCTCCTTGGCCCACCTTCCACCATTTCATATAACCCACTTAGTTAAATGACTTGGGATAATTGGATATTCAAAAGAGAAAATTTTACTTAATATGGTAAAATTTAATTTATTTTTTAAAAAAATGGATAAAGTTAATATTAGTTAATATAAAAAATTTAAAATAGATTAAAGAGAAAATTTTTTAAAAGTGATAAAAAAATGTATATTTTACAAATAAAAAAATGTCATTTTAACATTTTAAGGAGTGTGTCTGCTCTGCGTCTATAAATGGGTCCCCACTAAGCCTTTCAAGATGGAAAGGGGACTACGACAAGGAGACCCTTTATCTCCGTTTCTGTTTGTGCTAGTTGTTGATGTGCTACATAGGATGATCAGGGAGGCAGTGAGGAATGGCCGCATCTATCCACTTTTGGTTGGAAGGGATAACATTGAGCTGTCGCACTTACAGTTTGCAGATGATACCATTCTCTTCTGTCCTACTGAGGAAGAGACTATCAGGAACTACAAGCGATTGTTACGTTGCTTTGAGCTGATGTCGGGGTTGAGTATCAATTTTGAGAAGTCTAGCTTCATTCCGGTTAATAGTGATCGGCATTGGGCGCGTAAGATGTGTCAGTTGCTGGGATGCAAGGAGGAGTCTCTACCAGTCTGATATCTTGGCATTTCTCTCGGAGCAAACCCGAGACTTGTGAAGACTTGGAAACCGATTATTGATAAGGTGGAAAACAAGTTAAGTCTGTGGAAAGAAAAGACCCTAAACAAAGCGGGTAAGCTGGTTCTTATTAATTCTGTTCTGAATAGCTTGCCTATCTACTATCTTAGCCTATACAAGATGGCAAAGGCGGTAGCGGAGAAGTTGATCTCACTCCAAAGGCGCTTCTTGTGGAGTAAAGAGAATGGGAGAAATGGGATACCACTAGTAAAATGGAAAGTGGTGATGGCTCCAAAAAAGGCAGGTGGTCTGGGAATTGGAGACGCAGTAATTCAGAATATAGCTTTGCTCTTTAAGTGGTGGTGGGGTTCTCGAAAGAGGATTGTCCCCTGTGAAAGAAAGTCGTCTGCTCCTGTAATAACTTGAATCCGAATGAAATGTTGTGTGGTCAGCCTGTACCTACAAGGGGGTCATTGGAAGGATATTTACGTGAGCCACATGTGAGAGAAAAAATGATCAGGGGTTTGTATATGAATGTAGGGAATGATAGAACAGTACAGTTCTGGGAGGATATCTGGTTACCTCACGGTGTTCTTAAAGAGTTGTTTCCAAGGCTTTTCTCAATCTCAAACCTCAAAGGTTCTGTTATTGAGGATTGCGAGTTTTGGGATGGGTTAGAGTGGATATGGAATTTTCAATGGAGGAGAGAGCATTTTTAGTGGGAGTTGGCACTAGTAAACCAACTCCATCAGGTTTTACAGTCTGTTCAGCTAACATCTGAGAGGGAGGACATAGTGGTCTGGAAATTTGATAGATCTGGTATTTATTCGACTAACTCATTTGTGCAGGTGTTGCAGGAAGCGGTTCTCTCGGAGGAAATAACAAGCTATAGCTTCACAAGTGCAATTTGGAAGGGTAAGGATCGAGTTATTTTCTTGGTTTGTGTTGGTGGGGGCGGTGAATACTAAGGACAGACTGTGTAGACTAGGTGTAATTAACTCAAATGATGGTACATGTGTCTTATGTGGTAAGTCTGTGGAGTCTGCTTTTCATTTGTTTGCTGGTTGTGAGATTTCCTGGCAGGTGTTGTGTGCTTGGCTATTCGCTCTTGGGAGAAAATGGACCATGCCTGGTACACTCAAACAACACTTTAAAAGCTGGACGAATGCTGCAGCAAGAAGAGGTGAGAGGAGGAGGTAGATGATTGGCTTCTTTGCTGTTATCTGGACGGTTTGGCTAGAACGGAATGATAGAATCTTTAGGAATCAAAGCTCACGTGTGGTGGATATTATTAGTAGATCCTTCTTGCTCTCCGATGAGTGGAGTGATGGTGAACCCTACGGTTATTGATGGCAATGCCGAAGATAACTAGGGGTTGTCATGACTAGAGTTGTCGAGTTGTTCTTTGTTATTTTATATGCTCCACCTTGTTGTATTGAGCTCTTTACTTCAAAAAAAAAAAAGGAGTGCCATTCTTCGACTTTAAGAGAGTGCGCCAGTGACCCTTCACAACTACCGCGCACATGCTGCGAATTAGGAATTGGCTCTCACTCTCAGCGAAAACCATGTCCAATGACTAATTCGTTGCGGATCTGTTCTATTTAAGAGTTTGTCGCTGTCCAATAGATTATTGCATGCACAAAACGAAATTCAAAAAACCTATAACACTTGTTTAAACGTACCAGTGAACTAATCACTCGACTAACCAAATTAATTACTCTCTGGGTCTTTTTATGACGGTATTTTCTTGCACTTAAATTGGGCCTTTCAAATCAATAATACCCAAAAATCTTTTCTACATAAATAATCAAACAATTACGATAGCTTTTCTCAATGATTGTATGATCTCGTTTTACCAATGGGTGAAATCTTTCCCCTTATTTGTTTTACATTTACTAAATTAATCAAGTATCAGTTATCTTTAGTTTCACTCAATCAATGAATCAAACTAATGTCTTAGCATAGAAAAAGTTATGTGTATAGATTGAAACTCTAAATAACAAGATTAGTATTCATTTTAGTCATTTGATTACACGCACACACGAGAGATGCTACTCTTCATCCATTGAGTAAAAAGTGAAAGTTGTTTAACCTGAAGTGAATATTAACATCTTATAGGAAATGCTTAAGGTTAAAGGTTAGCATTTCCCTATGTATATCTAACGAATACTAGCTTTCTATATATTTCGGTGAACATTCGCAAGTAGCTACATTTACCCGTATTTTTTTTAGGTTTAATTACTCTATTGGTCTCTATAGTTTCATCAAATTTTTAATTAAATTTTTATATTTTTTGTTATTTTTAATTAGATTCCTACACTGCTTTAATTTTATAATTAAGTCCTTTTTAGTGTAAAAAATATTAGAATTAACTGAATATTTTTTTACAAATTGAAGGTATTTATAATTAAAAACTTAATTAAATCTTTAACCGTATGTATTTTGATAAAAATATTATATTAATTTTAACATTTTTAACATGAAAATGACGTAATTATAAAATTAAAAGTAGTGTAGAGATCCCATTAAAAGAAAAAAAAGTATAGAGACCTAATTAAAAATTTGAAAAAACTATAGGGACTAACAGAATAATTAAATCTTTTTTTATTGGATCAAAATATTTCTTTTACTTAAAAACTTTCAGATTATTTTAAATAAAAAAGGATAATATTTTTATTTTCTCAATTTTTATATAAATTGTTGTCTTTTTATTGGTTTTAAATAAAAAAAAAGTAAAATATTAAAAATTACAACGATTTATAGTTATGTATTTTGGAGTCAGAAATCGTCCTGATGATCATAAATCATGGACTAAAGTTGGGTTTTAAAGCAAAAAGTATAAAATATGAGATATTCTTATGATTTATGAAGTTATAGACCAAATCCATGTGAATTTCCATAATTTACGTATAACTAGAACAAAACACATTAAACACCGACAATTTATGTTATATATAGTTAAAATAATAAAAAAGCCAATAATTTATGGTTGCACAGAGATAAAATGGCACAAGGAGAATTTTGGAAACATGGATATGAGGATTAAAAAGTTTGAAGAAGAGATAAAGATAGTCGATGATTTGGTGAGCAACAAAGTGTATGATGAGACTATAGAAGCTAGAAGAAAGGCACTTGTAAGCTCATGCAAGAAGTGGTACATTCGAAGGGAATTTCATTGGAAGCAGATGTCCCGATCCAGGCATGCTAAGGAGATGGACAAAAATACTCGATACTTTCACAACTTAGTCTCAGCTCGGAGAAGGAACAATCGTATTGATGCTTTAATGATCAATGGAAGATTAGTGCGGAATCAGGCCAGAATCAAAGTTGCTATACGTGATTTCTATAAAACCTTGTACCATCAGAAGACATCGCCTATTATAGGGTTCTGGGATGGACTGGTAGAGCAGATAAGTGCGGAAGAGGCAACAGAGCTAGAGATGATGCCATCCGTGGAAGAAATCAAGGAAGCAGTGTGGGATTGTGAGGCAACCAAGGCACCAGGAAGCGATGGGTATAATATGAATTTCATTAAGAAGTGTTGGGTTGATATCGGTAGGGAGTTCACTGAGGCAGTAATGGGGTTTTTCCAGTCTGCGGTGCTACCTAGGGATTCAAATGTCACTTGGGTGGCGCTAGCGCCGAAGTTTGTTGGGGCCAAAGAAATTAAAAATTTTAGGCCGATTAGTATGGTGGGTTGTGTGTACAAGGTTATTGCTAAGGTGCTGGTTCGGAGGATGCGAAAGGTTATGCCAGGTTTAGTTGGGGAGACTCAGAGTGCTTTTGTAAAGGGCAGGAAGATACATGATGGGGCACTGATTGCCTGTGAAACTGTGCAGTGGCTAAAGGTAAAGAAAAAGAGCTCAGTGGTCATCAAATTAGACTTTCAAAAGGCTTACGATAGGGTCAAGTGGAATTTTGTAGATGTTGTTCTGCACAAGATGGGTTTTGGGTGTAGGTGGAGGGCTTGGATAAAGGAATGTGTTTGCTCTGCATCCATGTCGATTCTAATAAATGGCTCACCCTCTAAGCCGTTCAAAATGGAGAGAGGCCTAAGACAAGGAGACCCACTGTCCCCCTTTTTGTTTGTTCTGGTTGTGGATGTTCTTCATAGAATGATTAGGGAGGCAGTGAGGAATGAGCGCATTACTCCGCTTTTGGTTGGGCGGGACAACATTGAGTTATCACACTTGCAGTTTGCCGACGATACTATCCTATTCTGTCCTACTGAGGAGGAGACTATCCGGAACTACCAACGATTGTTGCGTTGCTTTGAGTTGATGTCTGGGTTAAGCATCAACTTTGAAAAGTCCAGTTTGATTCCGGTTAATTGTGAGCGGAGCTGGACACAGGAGATGTGTCATATATTGGGGTGCAAGGAGGCTTCTTTACCAATCAGGTACCTGGGTATTTCTCTGGGAGTAAACCCGAGGCTCGTTAGGACATGGAAACCTGTGATTGATAAGGTGGAAGAAAAGCTGAGCCTGTGGAAAGCAAAATCCCTCAACAAGGCGGGTAAACTGGTCCTTATTAAATCGGTTCTTAATAGTCTGCCGGTCTACTACCTCAGTCTATACAAGATGCCCAAGGCAGTGGCAGAGAAGCTGATCTCACTACAAAGACGATTCTTATGGAGTAAAGAGGATGGGGTGTATGGGATGCCGCTAGTAAAATGGGATATAGTAATGGCTCCAAAAAAGGCAGGCGGGTTGGGAGTTGGTGATGCAGTGGTTCGGAATACCGCCTTACTCTTTAAGTGGTGGTGGAGATTTTCTAAGGAGGACTGTCCTCTTTGGAAGAAAGTTGTTTGCTCCTGTAATAACATGAATCCTTCTGAGATGCTGAGTGGACAGCCAATACCTACAAGAGGGGGTCCGTGGAAGGAGATATGTCAATTACAAATCAGTGAACCACAAGTGAGGGAAAAGATGATCAGTGGCTTGTCCATGGAGGTCGGGAATGGCGGATTAATCCGATTCTGGGAGGATAACTGGCTACCTAGTGGTCCATTGAAAGATGTGTTTCCAAGACTGTTCTCGGTCTCAAACCTTAAAGGATCTGTTATAGGGAATTGTGGGTTCTGGGATGGGTTGGAGTGGGTTTGGAGTCTTCAATGGAGGAGAGAGTTATTCCAATGGGAGATGGAGCTTGTAAACCAGCTTCAAGAGAGGTTACAAACAGTAAGGCTAACGAATGATAGAGAGGATAGTGTGGTATGAAAATTTGATAAATCTGGTATTTTCTCCACTAACTCCTTTGTGCAGGTGTTGCAAGCAGAGGTCCTCCCGGAGGACATCACAACCTATGGTTTCACTAGTGCTATTTGGAGAGGATTGGTACCTCCAAGGATCGAGCTGTTTGCTTGGTTTGTGCTGGTCGGCAGGGTGAATACTAAGGATAGACTACGTAGATTAGGCGTTATAGCACAGCATGATAATTTGTGTGTGTTATGCTGTAAGTCTGAGGAGACTGCGTTTCATTTGTTTATCGGGTGTGAGCTCACTTGGCAGGTGTGGAGTGCTTGGCTGTTTGCTCTTGGAAGGCTTTGGGCAGTGTCAGGTTCATTAAAGGAGCACTTTCTAAGTTGGACAAATGGGTCAGTACGAAAGGATGAGAGGAAGCGGTGGTTCATTGGATTCTGTGCTGTTATATGGACAATTTGGCTAGAAAGGAATTGTAGAATTTTCAAAACCCAAGCATCTTGTGTGGAAGAAATTCTGAACAGATCTTTTGAATTCGCTGATGAATGGCTTGGTGGTGAACCCTATGGTTGTTGATGGCAGTACCGAAGATGACTAGGGGTTGTCATGTAAGTTGAGTTGTTTGGTGTTGTTACCTAGTTCGTGTGTTGTACTGGTTTGCTTTAATGCTCCACTTTATGTGTTGAGCTCTTTTACTTCAAAAAAAAAAACTATTGGAAAGTATAAATAGTTCGAGATAAGATGAAAGTGTTGTAGAGTTAAGAAATGGGTGATAGTGATGATAGTTTTTTAATATTTATACATTGTAAGAGAGAGATTAAAATGACTAGAGAAGACGTTACTTTTATCGGTAAGAAGAAGCCATCTGCAATATTTATAAGACTATCCACAACATTTTAGAACTATAGAATAATATTTTACAAAAAAAATGGGTAAATTAGAAAAAGGAGAGTGAATGAGTTGTTATATAGGATTCAAGGATTTGTAATATTCAATTTATTTGAATTATAGAACGATGGTGACTTACAAATAATATTTTATTGTCATAAAAATTTTTTGGAAATCCGTACTACAGAATTGTATGCAAAGATTGAAGATGTAGTTGGAAGTTTTAGATAATTGGCTTTGAATTTTCATTTTATGGGCATAATCGGAGCATCTAGTTCTACTCCCGTCGATTTAGCCGCTGCAACTTTAGCGGCATCTCCTACTTTTGCCATAAATTTGAATCGTGAAGTGGAATATGGGTGCAACATGGGAGATAATCGCACGTTTGATGAGCTTGCTCTTACAATATCATTACCTATTGGGGTTGCTCGGGACCCATAGATGCCAGTGAGGCAGATCCAAGAGAGGAAGCTCTTGGCGAGGACAATGACGATGTTGAGCTTTCTACGATTGGTTTAGTTACACAACAATTTCTTCCTCACTTGTCAATCCTCAATCTTGATGCTATGACTTAGCAGGAATTTTTAGATTTGGACTATAAGACTGGACAATCTGAATCATTTTGGCCTCTTGGGTTCCTATACCAAATGAATTTGAAGTTGGACAACAATTTTAAAATAAAGAAGAGGTGATTTTTTTGTGAAGAACTATAATATCCGTCATAGAGTTGAGTATAAAATGTTAAATATCATGACAAGTACAAAAAATTTGACAATATAATGAATACAACCGATGAATTTGAATGATTTTCTGACAAAAGAAAAAATATTGAGAGATAAGACGACACAACTAATCCCATATAAATTTGGCGACCGAGATCTCGAATAATCATTGACAAGTTAGATTATCATGTTATTTATGCTTCAATATTTTTAATGATTAGAGTGATACTTCTATTTTTATTAAAGTATTGCAGAAGGTAACGAAAGCAATGTTGATAAATTATTGTGATTCTCAGATTTTTACATTTTTTATTTAAAATCAATAGAAGAATAACGATTTAAATAAAAATTGAGAAGACAAAAATGTTTTCCTTTCTTATTTAAGATAATCTAATAATTTTTATACTCAATTAGTTTATTTAAATAATTTATTCCATAACTATCACAAACATATTTTACTTTCTCCTAATAAACGCTAACTTCATAAATTGTTTTTATAAAAATTTATTAGAAGAAATTGAAAGAAGATATTATTATAATATATTATCTCCAAAAAGATTTGTATTTCATTCTTTTAAAAAACGAGTTTGAAAAGGATTAAGTACGATTTTGGTTCCTAACGTAGAGGTCGAAAATTTATTTCGTCTTTGACCTTTTTTTCACTACAAATAGTTCTAAAGGTTTAACTTAATTTTAAGATCGTCCGAACACTCATTCCCTCTTCTTCCCCAAAATAACCAGAAGAGAAGCACAGAAGCACAAGCAAACGCAGAAACCGAAGCAGGTAGAAACAGAAAGCAGAAGCAGAATAACAACAATCAAACAACAACAACTAAAAGAACAACAACAATAATAACAATAAATAATGGAATCAGAGCAACAACAAAAGTAGAACCAGAACCAGAAGCAAAAATAGAAGCAGGCATAGGCAGAAGCAACTAGAAGTATCAACAACAACAATGGAATAAAAGAAATAAACAGAAGCAACCAGAAACATCAACATCAACAACAACAATAGAATAAACAGAAGTAAAACACATTCCTTTAAATATGAAAAATTAAAGAAAAAGGAATAAAAATTTGAAACAGAACTGTAGGGACTTCGAGGCGGTGGTGGAGAAGGAGGGGCTGTTAACTGCAAATCGCGAGGGGAGGAGAGCTGCGGTGGTGGTGGTGGATCGCGTGAAAAGGGCTGCGGCAGTGGTGGCGACACCGCGAATTGCGACGAGAATGGTGATGCGGTGGTGGCGGGTTGCAAATCGCGACAAGGAGGGCTCTGTGGTGGTCGGCGGCACTGCGAATCGCGACGAAGGCAGGAGTGTGGCAACGAGAACGGTTCCGTTCCTCTCTTCTCTTTCTCTCTCCCTCTGCTCTCTCCTCTCTTGCCGTTAGTGTGAGTGTGTACTGAGGAAGAAAGGAGCAGTGGCGAGGAAGCAGCGGTGGCGACGTGGAGATTCCCCACCTTCCCTTCTCCCTTTCCCCTTTTCTGGAACAACGCCCCCCCCAAAAAGCGCGACCTTCCCTTCCCCCTTTCCCCGTTTTCTTTTTGTTTTATTTTATATTTTTTTAGTTAGAGATAATTTGATAATAAAAATAAAAAATTTGGTAAAAAGAACAATTTTAAAATTAAGTTAAACCTTCAGACTATTTTGTAGCGAAAAAAGGCTGGAGATGAAATAAATTTTTAGCCTCTATGTTAGGGACTAAAATCGTACTTAACCCTTTTAAAAATAAGAGAGCAAAACGAGTGTATTATTTTTTAAAGGGTTAACCACTAAAAACGCTCTCAAGTTATTCAGACGCTGACAAAAATACCCCCGAATTTTATTATCGACAAAAATGTCTTCAAATAATTTAAAAACACAACAAAAATACCCAACAGTAAATATATATTTTCAAAAAATGCCTTAGAGATTAAATTTTCATGTAATTTTTTGCAAGCATGATTATAAAAATGAGATATTATTATTCTTAAAATTTGGTAATTTTTTGTTAAGTATATATTTTTTTGTTAACAACCAATAATACTTTTAAAAAATCACAAAAAAATATACTTAACAAAAAATCACCAAATTTTAAGAATAATAATATCTCATTTTTCTAATCATGTTTGCAAAAAATCACATCAAAATTCAATCTCTAATATATTTTTTGAGAAATACATATTTAATGTTAGTTTTTTTCCAAGATTATCTAACATTAAATATGTATTTCTCAAAAAATACATTAGAGATTGAATCTTGATATAATTTTTTTCAAGAATGATTAAAAAAATGAGATATTATTATTCTTAAATTTTGGTGATTTTTCGTTAAGTATATAATTTTTTATAATTTTTTGTTAACAACCCATAATACTTTTAAAAAATCACAAAAAAATATATACTTAGTAAAAAATTACCAAATTTTAAGAATAATAATATCTCATTTTTTTAATAATTCTTACAAAAAATTACATCAAAATTTAATCTCTAAAGTATTTTTTGAAAATATATATTTACTGTTAAGCATTTTTGTTGCGTTTTTAAATTATTTAAGGATATTTTTGTCGATAATAAAATTCGAGTGTATTTTTATCAGCGTTTGAATAATTTGGGAGCATTTTTGGTGGTTAACCCTTTTTTAAAAGATTGAATTATATTTATTAAAAAGAATATATTAATATTGTATAGAAAATATATTAATTCTTATGAATAATATGATAATTTTTATTCTAATGGATAAAATAAACAGATCGCTATATTTCCTAGTTTGTTCATAAGATTTTTGTTTTTTTAATAAGAGTTTAATTTTGATGTAGTGTCAGTATAAATCGTTTGAAGAATGTTAGGGGACTAACATATTTTGTGATTTGTAATCATCAATTAGCCATCATTAGTTTTTTTAACGGTGTGAAATTATATCTAATGGTGTGAGATTACTCACTTTCCTTTTGATGGTTAAGTGTTAGCCAGATTTTAATAAAAGTGCTGGCCCTAGACTTTTTCTAAAACATTTTATACTATTGTATAATTACATCTGTTCTTTTAGATGACTATTTAAGTAATCAATGTGAAAGATAATTAATTTTATTGATGTGACATCTTATAATTAAATGCATGTATAAAACTATTTATACACTAACAATGTATCAAAATTAAATTCTTTTAATAATGTTTTAGAGTATGAGTTAAGAGAAGTGTACAAAGTCATTATATAAATTTTCTGAATTTTCTAGTGTAGAAGTATTAATTCTGTGATATCAGAATAACTTGCACTTTTGAACAGAAATGGCAATAACTAATTGTTGAAATAGAAAAATAAACAAAAATGTCAGTCTAGTTACTTCTAAATATTGAAAGCAATCTAATAATTAATACTAATTAAACTCTGACTTTATTTTAACAGTCTCCTTAATTACATATTTACAGTGTGTTGTACTGTTGTAGTGTGTGAAGTGCAAAGTGGTAAATAGCGGTAAGAAGTAGTAGTGTAGCAGCACCTCAATCCACTTGCTCTTCCTTGTTTGCCTTTCCTTTTCTTTTATATCTTTCGCATCTGCAATTTCTTTCACTCTCTCTTCTCTCTCTCTCTCTCTCTCTCTCTCTCACACACACACACTCTACTTGTGAGACACCACACACGAGACCCAAGCAAACAAGGGAACACAGAAAGAAGGAGAAGAAGATGATGGGCGTCTCCTCCGCCACCGTCTTCGTTGCTTCCGTCTTCCTCCTCCTCACCTTCTCCTCCGTTCACTCTTTCTACCTTCCCGGAGTCGCCCCGCGAGATTTCCAAACCGTACGTCTTCCATTTCTCTATCTTTTTCTGAGATTCGCTCTCTCCATTCCCTTATTCGAATATCTGAGCTACGTGCTTCATTAACTTCTCGATCAACGCTATCTCGCATGAATCTGCTCGGATCTAGGGTTTTAGCTCTGATCTGTATATTTCCTCGCTGCTATTTTTGTTGGATTCTCTGTGGTTTGTTACGTGTTTCTCGATTCGAAGTGAAGCTCCCTCATGTTTTTTCTTTTTTTGGTGGATGGCTTTTGCTGTTCTGATTTGGTTTAAATTTGGAGTGTGCACTTTTATTTTCTGGTAGACGATTTGATGTTGCCGATTCCGAATGTCGAACTTAGAGTAGATCTTTACTTTCAGTTAATTGAGCACTTCCTTTTGCTTTTTTGAGGCTTGGCTCCATGAATTTAAGCTGTTTTTGCAATATGGAATTCCTGTAATTCGTGAAAATTTAGCTGATTCAGCCACTATTGCTGTCACGATGCCGTGATTGAAACCCCAATTGTAGTTGGGCATCGCAACTTATATGTGATGGATGATGAAATCTTGATTGATTATTGATCGGTGTAGTAGCTGTGTAGTGTGTAAGAGATTGCTCGCTTGTTGTAATGTGGCTTTGCCAATTGCCACTATGGGCTGAAATTGTAACCATCATTCAAAGCAGAAGGACAATTGAGATTGATCATTGAATTGTTGGTCTGTGTGACTTGGGAACTTGTTGATTTGGGTGATTTGGTTGACATTGAAAGCGTTTTATTTTAGTTTTTTTGTTTACTGCTTTTGTGTTTTATTGTGTGTGGCTGTGTGCAATGTGAAGTATCATTTAGATTTATTGTTTTTCTTCTGTTGGACTAGGGCGATCCCCTCTATGTAAAAGTGAACAAATTATCATCCACAAAGACTCAACTTCCATATGATTACTACTACCTGAAGTATTGCAAACCTAAGGAGGTCGTGAACAGTGCAGAGAATTTGGGTGAGGTCCTTCGTGGCGATCGCATTGAGAATTCAGTATATACGGTGGGCATTCTGCCTCATCCCTCATTCAATGCTTTGCTTGGACAATATAGCTGTGAAATTTAGTGACTAATCCTTTAATTTTATTTTCTTTCCAGTTTCATATGAGGAAGGAACAGTCTTGTACTGTTGTGTGTCGTGTAACTTTGGATGCCGATGCTGCTAAGAATTTTAAAGAAAAAATTGATGATGAATACCGAGTAAACATGTAATTAATTAGTATATTTAGTGATTTAATTAGTATTTGGATTTATTGGCTGGTGCCCTTCTTGCTATAGGTTTCTTCTTGACCTTTAATGTGTTTAATTGGACGTACAGGATTCTGGATAACCTTCCAGTTGCTGTTCTCAGACAAAGGAGGGATGGAAGTCAGTCAACAACATATGAACATGGTTTTCGTGTTGGGTTCAAAGGAAACTATCAAGGGGTATAACTTAGCAAGAAGTTCTGCTATAGAATTTAAAAGTTTGAATTTTTTTTAATAGAACATAAATTACCATTTTTGTTATGTTAACCTCACATATGCCTACAGAGCAAGGAGGAGAAATATTTCATCAATAACCACTTGAGTTTTAGAGTCATGTATCACAAGGATTCCGAAACGGATTCTGCTCGTATTGTTGGATTTGAGGTCACACCAAACAGGTCTTTTTCATTTCCCAACTACCACACATATCTTTCTCTGGTTATTGTTGTTGCATTCTTATCTTGGTATAACATATCACCAACTTTGTTGGTTTTATAGTTTATTTTAGGAATAGGATGCTGTTGGAAAGGAATTAAGAAACAAATTAGTTGGATGATTTGTTAATAGATTTCTGCTAGTTTATCA
Source organism: Arachis ipaensis (assembly GCF_000816755.2). Taxonomy (NCBI): domain Eukaryota; kingdom Viridiplantae; phylum Streptophyta; class Magnoliopsida; order Fabales; family Fabaceae; genus Arachis; species Arachis ipaensis. The sequence goes on along the minus strand of NC_029793.2, from coordinate 7,300,744 downwards.
TGTTGATTTTGTTTGAAGATAGACAATATTTGGTCAAACTTCAAAGGTGACTGAAAAGGGGAGATTCCTGTCTCTTTCATGGGTACTGTCATACAATACCTAGTACATTTATTCTTTTAAATGTGTGTTCGAATTTATATCTCTAGAATATAGAGCTTGTGTGTTTGATTGCTTTCTTGTTAGATTTCAAAGGAATCTTTCATGTGTAATATTTTTCTCATTGCAAACTCTATGACTTATGAAACAGTATTAACCATGAATTCAAGGAGTGGAATGACAAGAACCCACAGGTGACAACATGCAATAAAGACACCAAGAATTTGATGCAAGGTAGTACTGTCCCACAGGAAGTTGACACAAACAAGGATGTTGTATTCACATATGATGTTACCTTTAAGGTATTGCCAATTAAAACTGCAGTTACTCTCATCAACTTTCATCTCATCTGTTGTCAAATGCAAGAAGTTAAGTTTGATGGCAATTTTTTCAGGAAAGTGAGATCAAATGGGCATCACGGTGGGACACATATCTTCTAATGAATGATGATCAGATCCACTGGTTCTCCATCATTAACTCTCTGATGATTGTCCTTTTCCTTTCTGGAATGGTGGCTATGATCATGATGAGAACTCTTTACAGAGATATTGCCAATTATAATCAGCTAGAAACTCAAGATGAGGCCCAAGAAGAAACAGGGTGGAAACTTGTCCATGGAGATGTTTTCAGGCCACCTGTCAATTCAAATTTGCTTTGTGTTTATGTCGGTACTGGTGTTCAGCTATTTGGAATGTCACTTGTGACAATGATATTTGCTTTGCTAGGTTTCTTGTCACCATCTAACCGTGGAGGTCTCATGACTGCAATGGTTCTATTGTGGGTTTTTATGGGTTTATTTGCTGGTTACTCCTCGGCACGTTTGTACAAGATGTTCAAGGGCACAGAGTGGAAAAAGAATACCTTGAAAACAGCATTTATGTTTCCAGGCATTCTGTTTGGTGTCTTCTTTGTGCTAAATGCCTTGATTTGGGGAGAGCAGTCTTCTGGAGCAGTCCCTTTTGGAACCATGTTTGCTTTGGTTTGCCTGTGGTTTGGTATATCAGTACCCTTGGTCTTTGTGGGTAGTTACTTGGGTTTCAAAAAGCCAGTAATTGAAGACCCTGTGAAGACTAATAAAATTCCCAGGCAGGTACCTGAGCAGGCATGGTATATGAAGCCCGTCTTCTCTATTCTTATTGGAGGCATTCTGCCATTTGGTGCTGTGTTCATTGAGCTCTTCTTTATCTTGACATCAATATGGCTGAACCAGTTCTACTACATCTTTGGATTCCTGTTCATAGTGTTTGTTATCCTATTAATCACCTGTGCAGAGATTACGATTGTGCTTTGCTACTTCCAACTTTGCAGCGAAGACTACAATTGGTGGTGGAGATCTTACCTCACGGCTGGGTCCTCAGCTTTGTACCTTTTCCTCTACTCAATTTTCTACTTCTTCACCAAATTGGATATTACTAAACTGGTCTCGGGCATCCTTTACTTTGGATACATGATTATCGTTTCATACGCTTTCTTTGTGTTGACCGGAACTATCGGCTTCTATGCTTGTTTCTGGTTCGTCCGCAAGATCTACTCTTCTGTGAAGATTGACTAAAATTACAAGCATCGTATAGTGTGGATGATTCAAGGTTGAGCACCGAACCTGAGGCTGTAGGACTTTGAAGCAAATACAGCAGGGAAGTTCTTTTCCCCCTCCCCTGAAAACCCCCCTTTTTGTTTATTGTTTAGTGTAGCAGTTGGACTGTTAATTTGTTAAACCCGTTTCCATATATTACTGTAGTTGCTTAATCCATGAGAGATGTATGCATATTTCTACATGTCCATGTCATAGCATAGTTATATGATTTTCGATCAGCAGTTAGTTGTCAGGGAATGAATGGCATTTCTTGTCACAGCTAATTTGGCAAGGTGAACGACACCTATGCATGTTTGTTGATAAAGTCACATATATACATAATCAATGAACAACACTTGGGTAAACCATTAAAAAAAACAAAACACAAAAAACCAAAAGAACTTGGGGAGTTAGATCAAACGTCACTCAGTCACTGTACCGTAAAATTGATAGATAGTCATCCAACTTTTTTAATTATTTATATGGTTGGTACTTGGTAGAGAGGTGGTAGTGGTTCTCAACTTAGTTTAAAAGGGTGTTTGTAGTAGGTTGCAGGTTATATTCTCATCCAAGACGAGGAGGGAGCCAATATAAAAATATAAATCTAAAAAAAAAATTAAAATTAAGAGGGCTAATATAAAAAATTAATAATTTTTATACATTAAAATTTTTAATTTGGGAGGCCATTGCCCCCCTTCCTCAACACTAGCCTCCGCCCCTGTCCAAGGTTGTTACCATACTCAAGTTACCGGAGAAAGTTGATGCATCTACGTTAACTTATTGGCTGTGGGTGGGTGGTTATTTTTTAATAAGTCATAATTTTGTCTCTAACTTTTAAAATTTTTATTTTTGTTCAAAACGTCTTATTTTGTCCTATTTTATTCCTTTGGTCAAAATTATATTTTTAAATATTCCTATTCTTCCATTATTATCTTTTTTTAGATAATGATAACAATTGTAATTATAGTGGTTATAGTAATTTGAAAGTGAAATTGAAAGAAAAAAAATAAGAAGATAATAATAGAAAAAGAAAAGATATTTTTGGAAGAAAAATATTTAATTTTGACCAAGACTAAAATAAGATAAAATAAAATTTAGGAAAAAAATAAGATATTTTAGAGATTATGAATAAAATTAGGACTTATTTTAAATATTAGGAATTAAAATAATATTTTATCCATTTATATATATGACAAGTTTGATTCCAAATTCTTTCTTTATCAATTGCGTTGTGAGGAATGAGAATTTTGATAGTTCCTTCTCTCATGAGAGTATTCTTAATTCTTTATTTTAAACTAAACAATTTTTCTTAACTTAACGAATTATAACTCAAATAGTATAGTTTCTTTATACTCACTTAAAAGTCGTGATTTCGAGTCTCACTCCTAATTTTAAAAAAAAAAATCTCCTTAAAAAATATTTAGAATTTTTTAAGTTAAAAATTTTGAAATACTCTTAAAATTTTTTCTGTGGGACACCTCTTTTTTTTTTTTTTTATGTCAGACAGGTTGAAAAATCTCCAATTCTAGACATCATAATCAATCCGAACACAGCAAACTTTTTTGTTTTTGGAACCACGAACACAACATATTAAGAGACATCATATATTGCCACTCAACCAAAGTCCAAGCTGCCACCGCCCACCAGACACCTCCTTGGTTTGTTTTATTTAGATAATGTAGTTGTATACATATATTTTTGGTCGTCAAAGATAATGGGTTCAAGAGCCCAATATCTTTTCGGGTTAGGTCCAAGCCCAAGCCCACGCCCAAGCCCAATTATGACTGGTAGTAGCAGTAGTGCTTTACTGCGTTAGAGGCTCCTAATAAAAGCCTAAAACGTAAAACCCTCAACTCTCTCGTTTCGAGCATCAGCAGCTGCCACCACCATCATCATCATCGTGCAGCAGATCCAGCTTCACCAATGGTGATCCCTCTTTCTCTCATTTCCTCTTCTCCCTCTCCGTTTCTTAATCAATTCCCCATATTCATATCACCATTTATTTAATTCTTATGTTTTCTTCATTTTTATTTTCTTTTCCAAGAACACATTGTCATTCAGTAACAATTTGAAAGAGAAGAAGCTAGTTTTCCCCCTTTGTTTGTATCTGAGTCTGTTAGAGTGAGCTTTCTGGTAACTTTGGTAAAAGGAAAACAAAGTTTCAATTTTTTCGGGAGATTCTTAGATCTTCGGTGTTTGATATTCCGGTTCTTGTGCTCTTTTGTGTGTGTGTGTGTGTGTTGGCTTATATTTAATTGGTCGTAATTAAACTCTAGTATGTAGATATTCTTATGCTTTTGAAACAGCATATTTAACCATTTTTTTTTTCATCTCTGTAATTCCTGAAAATTAGGTTTATGTTAAGGCTCAGAAAGGTAAGGCCTACTTCAAAAGGTATCAAGTGAAGTTCAAGAGAAGAAGAGGTAGTGTATTGTTATTGTTATCAAACAGTTTACACTGTGTTTCTTATCTCTAATGTGCTTTGTTTTAAAAAAATTTAGAAACATTGATGACTTTATTTCATAAAAATTTTGCAGAGGGAAAGACTGACTACCGGGCCAGGATTCGGTTGATTAACCAAGATAAGAACAAGTACAACACACCTAAATACCGTTTTGTTGTGCGATTTGTATCCTACTTTAGTTTTGTAGGTTAACATTTTTTCAGTAGCTTGTACTTAATTGAAATTATTTTATAGAAATGTTTACAGGAATTTTTGTTTGATGCTATGCTTTTTTTGTTAAAATTGATTATGCTCAAGTGATTGTTAGTCAATGCTACCTTGAGTTCATGAGTATTATCCTTAGCATCATTACTAGACAAACAAGGATATCGTTGCACAAATAACATCTGCTAGCATTGCCGGTGATATTGTTCTTGCTGCAGCTTATTCCCATGAGCTGCCTCGCTATGGCCTTGAAGTCGGTCTTACTAACTATGCTGCAGGTACTTCATCTGTGGAAATCCTTTCTCTCCTTCCCTCTGTCCGTGTCACCTTTCTTTTGCTGTTGTATCTGTAACTATGCCAAGTGTTTTTCACCTGTGATTGAACATATTAAAATGTTACCAGCTTATTGCACTGGACTTCTTCTGGCCCGCCGAGTCCTTAAAATGCTTGAGATGGATGAGGAGTATCAAGGGAATGTAGAGGTATGAAAATTGAAGTGCTTGTGCTTGCTTGCTATCTCTTACTTTCATAAATACATGTGCGACACCTGAATGGTTTTATAATTTGACTGAAAAATATGGTTACATATCAGGCTAGTGGTGAGGATTTTTCTGTTGAACCTGCTGACACAAGGAGGCCATTCCGTGCTCTCCTCGACGTTGGTCTTATTAGGACCACAACTGGAAACCGTGTGTTTGGTGCCCTTAAGGTACTAATTCTTATGTTGCATTGATCGTCTATGTTTCCTTTTCTTTTTAGTATGTTGGAGTAAAATAATTGTGATGGTTTTCAGGGAGCCTTGGATGGGGGTTTGGATATCCCTCACAGTGAGAAAAGGTTTGCTGGTTTTGATAAGGAGAAGAAGGAGCTTGATCCTGAGGTTCACCGCAAATATATCTTTGGTGGACATGTTGCTGCCTATATGAAGGTATGGGTGAATATCTTACTGGCTTTTAGTTGTAAATTTTTATGAATTATTAATCAAAATAAGAGATTTCAGTAATTTGTCTGACCATTCAATTTATTTAATCTCTCATAGACTTTGGAGGAAGATGAACCAGAGAAATACCAATCACACTTCAGTGAATATATCAAGCGTGGACTCAGTGCCGATGGAATTGAGCCATTGTACAAAAAGGTTCATGCGGCCATTCGTGCAGATCCCACCATCAAGAAGTCAGGGAAGCAGCCACCAAAGGAACACAAAAGGTAAAAAATAAAAATTGCCTAGATTTATGGGGATTAAAAAATCTCACCATTTGTTTGACTTTGAAACATGTGGGTTTGGTTACTTTGTTTTAGCACTACTCATTATATATTGCCCTCTTTTCTGCAGGTACAACTTGAAGAAGCTTACATATGAGGAGAGGAAGGCTAAGTTGATTGCACGCCTGCAGGCCCTCAACTCTGCAGCTGGTGGTGAAGATGAGGATGACGATGATGACGAGTGAAGATTTACTGTGGATGTAGCGGTGCAACTTATTTAGAATGTGTAACTTGCATTTAGTGAATCGTTTTCTTGAAGATTTATGTTCTTGCATTTTTTATCTCTTAGGTCACAAATTTTGGATACATGTTGGGTTGAGTCTTTTGGTCAATTTCGTGTTAGCCTGCATTATTGTGATTTACCTTGTTTTGGTTCATACAAGTCATAAGTTCTTTACCATAATACGATCCTTTATTTTATTTTGCGAAAGTCTAATTTCTAAGTTGTGGCTGTGCCTGGATCGGGTAACATGGATTTCTTGAAATTTTTTGGGATTTGATGAAAATGAATAAAAATTAAAGCATCAATTTCTAAAAAGTTAACGTTTTCAGAAGGAAAAAAAATGAGTATATATCCATTTTGGTCCTCAAAGAATTTCGGATTAGACACTTTAGTCTCCAACTAAAATTAATTACTTGATTGATTGATTGGTTTCTAACAATTAATTTTGTCTGTCATTTCGGTCTTTGGCTCTGTCAATTCTAACGGAAGACAAAATGGTCTCTTGACAACTTTAATAGGGGACAAAATCTAACAAGGGATCAAAATACTTTTATTTGAAAACGACGACGACGAGTCTTAACAAATTGGACTTGTTGTCTAGATTTTTTTTTCTTGTGAACATTGAAATTGTAGAGTGTGCATTGTATAAATTGAAGTTACAGTATTAGATTGTTAGTGTTATGCGAGATATGATGGAAATTGGGAGAGAATAATATCGTTTCCGAACAGAAGAGGTCAGGGACCATTTTGTGTTAGAGTTATTAGGGACTATTTTGTCCTCCGTTAGAATTGACGGAATAAAAGACCTAAGTGACTGACGGAGTTAATTGTTAGGGACTAATCGAATAATTAATTTTAGTTGGAGACTAAAGTGCCTGGTTTGAAATTCTTTGAGGAACAAAATAGGTATATACTAAAAAAAATTAATTCGGTCATAAAGAATAAAGAAGAATGTAAACAAGATTTCGTTTTCCAGTAATATTCCCCCATCAGGTAATACTGTAGTCATTAGTTAAGTTTTTTTTGGTGACTAGTCATTAGTTAAGTGGTTCACTACTAAATATATTTCTAGATAATTTATTTTCTAAATAAATGAAACACGACCAACTTAAACTATGAATTTCACTTGTAGGCAAGGCATTATAAAAATGACATAACTCTCACCAAATAAAAGAAAATAACAATATAACCAATTAGTAGTCTAATTTAAGAATTAAGAGGTAGTATCATTCATAAACTGAGAAGAATAAGAGGTGTAAGAATAAAAAAGGTAAACATAAAATGAAATAAAACATAACATAATTTCATCTTATCATGTTGGCAAAGTATCTTACACTTACAGGGAAGAAAATAACTAAAATCTAGATTAAATTTCTCTCAATGCAGCTTCATATGGAAAATTATATTACTATGGAAGCAAGTGACTTCCACAGAATACAAACAACTTGAACTTGCACATGGACTCAAATCTTTGCCGTCTCAATGTGCATTATCCAATCAAACTCTTCACTTCTCTGTAACAAATCTGAACACACCAATATATATGTACACATTCCACAATTTTCTCAATCCCTATTAGGCTTTTTTATCAACCACATGGTGTGTTGTGTTTTTGCAACTTCACCTTTGGTAATAAAAAGCCAAAAATCAATGCTTGTGGTGTTGTATTAGTGCACACCTAAAATCTTGAATTGAATATAGCTGATAAAAAATCCAATCTTGAACCACCCTTTTATTCTACATTTGTTTTCTGAGGTTGGAAATTGATTAGGTGCAAATGGCTTCTACTGAAAGTTTCTTCATGACATTTGGACATGGATCTCCTCCAAAAAGTTCAGGTGCCACTGTTACTGCACATGAATTTTGGCCAATACAACTCTGCAATAATAAAGTTGTTGAGTAATGCTAAATTAAATAAGCTGAGTAAAAGTTACCATAAATTAAATGGATCATTTGACATGCATAATTGCACTTCAGGCTTTAAAACTAAATTAAAAAAAAAGTTTTCTTAAATCCCAATTGAGAAAATATAAGGAATCAACTTTTAATTAGCCAACATTAGCCAATTTTATGGTTTAGATTTATAATTTAGGATTAAGGATTTACGATTTAAAGTCAAGAATTTAAGATAGAATAATTTTTAAAAAATTGATTGATGTTGGCCGAAAAAATTGGTTCCTTAGCATTGCTCTTCAAATTTGTAGCAAGAAATGATACCTTTTGGAAGGCATCATAGGACTTATGGGCATGGCAGCTTCCTTCACGGTAGTTTCCACACGAGCCAACCGGAGTGCCGAAGCTAGCGAACTTGATGGATGAGATCTTCTGTCCAGGACCACATGACAAATGTGCTTTTGGCCTCACAGGTTTGCTAACTTTTCCAGAAGATTCCATCTGATAACTTACAAGATTTGGCTGCCACTCATAAATATCAGCACACACACTATCTATATCCCTTCTAACCAAAAATATCCCATTGGGGTCTCCACCCATTTCCTCAAACACAACCAATAAATTCCCAGCTGGTTTCAGCCAAGAATGAGGAACATGATACCTGAAATATTATCAAATTTAAGTAAGGTTGGTGAAAATTTTCTTAAGTGCATTAACAAAACAAAACTCCAGAGAAATTTAGAGATATCTCTCAATTCTCACCATCTTTGAGAAGGCTCGCCGCAGTTACTTAAACATTTCTTCTCATTATAAGTACCAGCATAGTCACAGGATCCACACGAACCGGATGCTTTGTAAGCAGGCCAGTACCGGCCAAGACTCTGTCCGTTTATCCAGATTTGTCCTTTGCCCATGCTTGCCATGTCTAAAGCCAATGGCGCGCTCCCTGCCGGAGAATCAAAAGTGGTCTAATGCAAAAATGATGTTAGTTTATGTCCATTGTTTCAACTAGTGAAAGCCAAAAAGGTCTCCTTACCACAACAAAATGAAAAATCTTATACTTATTATTGGTTTTATTTGCAAGAATAGTAGTTGAGAATAAAATGATAAGTTCATGTAACTTTGTGATACTCACTTTGTACCAAGTCAAGGGCTGCCTTCGCGACACAAAGAAACCCTGCATCCACTCAACTGAGGAACTTCCGGTAAGTGAATGAAGACTCAATGCTTCACCTTTAAGACCAACCTGAGTGGAACATGAACTCAAATGAGTACCAAGCTAAACTAAGCAGTAAGAAAAAGATAAGCCTTAGTAAGTGTTTGAAGAATAACCTTGTAAGACCACTTCTGCCATGTTAAGTCCCTCTTCCCTTCATTGAGACCACTTAATGTAATTGGACCAAGAACACCAGCATTCCATCTTTCAAAATGTGGACCAACATTCTGCACATAAGTAATGTATTTTTAGTGTTAAGTCATAAGTCATAACACACTGATTTAGACGTGTCACGCATGTGCGCATGGACAGCGATAGATATAGAGGGAGAATATACCGGGAGACCAACTGCAACACTAAGAATGGAGATTTTGTTAACACCAGCTCTGAGCTTCACACCCTGGCTAAATGTTAGTTTGGGGAATTCTAAGCTTCCGTAAGCAGTTCCTGATCAAAGAGTATCAAAGTAAAAATGATGAAGCTCAAGCTATTATGCAAACAATCATTAGCTTCAAATGTAAAATGTGATGCTTGCAATGCAATATTTGGGAAAGAAAATTCAAGAAAGAAAACTATATCCATTGTGTTTGACAAATGGCTTCCTCTTGGATCTTACCAAGAAAAAATGCAATTATTATAGTCAAATTTTATTAAAACCCCTGAATCAATGCAATTGTTCTTGGTACTTTGAAATTACATATTGCTGAATCAAATTTAAGTAATGCTGCTCACCTGATAGCTGACCATTGACAAAAACATGCATAGCATGTCCAGCAGACATTGCTGTAAGAACAGGATCCTTTCCATTCCTTAAAAACCATTCGTTGGAATTTATCACAACACTGACAAGAAAAATAGCAAGTAATTAGACATAGAACAGTGACAAAATTTCCAGTGATGTTGTAACCAACAATTATATGAGACTATAGTGTTTTATGTCACTCACTCTGTAGAGTACCACAAGTAGTCAGATAAGTCCCTTGTTACATTTAACTGCTCCAACAGACCAGTCACTGTGAAGGAACTATCATCGGTAGAGGTCGTCTCATCATTAAATGCTTTCCAAGAGAGTCCTCCATGAATAGGAACTCGAGTCATCTTCATTTGCGCACTTTGCGCACCAACCTGACCAGGAGATTATTAAAAACTTTAGTCTTCTATTCTTGTAACTTTAGCAAGAACATTAAAATTTAAATAAGACAACAATAAGGTGTTATTCCTTTCGTTTTGTGTGTCTACTTCCATGAAAATGAACAAGTAAATCTTGTTGGCAATTATAACTGCATATAAGAATAGTCATTGAAATATAAATTCACTCTTATTTTTCTTTCCCTCACCCTTGCAGTGTTATAAACAGTGTGCTTGCAATCAGGAAGAATGCTTATAGACCAAGGAGGCAAGTTGTAATGCAAATTTCCAAATGACACCGTTGCATAGGATCGTGGATTATAGTTTGCAAGAAAAGCAGAACATGCTCCAGACTTTGATTTGAAGACATGAGCCTGTAGTGTGGTGAACAAAAGTTAGAAATTCAGTTTGATTTCGAATCATTCTAGACATGGCTGGTTTATTCTCACATAACTAAGCATATTTTATAGTTTTAAGTGACTTATACCTCTTCATAGTTTCCAAGCCTTTGTACAACAGGATCTGCAGACACTAAAGCAGGTTCAGAAAGTTTAATTGCCCTGTGTAAATCTCTCAGATGACCCCATTTCGGGTGCCGAGGCAATCCTGCATAGAGCAGAAAGAAATAAATGAAGAATGTAAGATCATGCAAGAAATGTTCTAATCTGCTATCATAGACTTGAACTTTATTCTATATGATTCAAGAAAATGCATAACAAAATGAAAATATCAGTAAGTATGAGAGGCGCATACCGTATTCATCGAGAGGCGCATCATAATCATAGCTTGTAGCAATGAAGGGACCACCAGCAGTTCGACCGAAATTTGTACCTCCATGATACTGGAATGGACAGAACACAAGGGACTTAGTTGAATGAAACAGTGAAAACCAGAGATTGAAATCTAACAGATACTGAAACTACCATGTAATAATTGACAAATGATCCTCCTTTCTGTATGAACCTTGCAACAGAAAATGCCAAATCCTCAGCAGGTCTGTGAGGAACTGGACCTCCAAACTCAGTATACCTGCAAGTTTAAACAGAGAAATCAAAGGTATGGTCAGAAAGATACCTCTAGCTTTTATGTAACAATGCACCAATTCAAAATAACATTCAATTTGGACAACATAGTAATAAATTTTTTAATATGAATTTATTTTGAAATGAAGGTCAAGGGAAGTAAAAACTTATCATACCATCCAGTCCAAGCTTCTGTCCACATCTTTGGTTTGTAAGCCTTATTTGGAGAGAAGTAATCACAATAGAAGCCATTGCAAGTGTTAATCTGCAATAAAAGTCAACACAAATATTAATATATTATCAGCAAAAAATTTGATTTACTTGAAAATACAAATATTTCTTGACTGCATGCCAAGAATATTAAAATGATTTCACTCAATAATGGAATGTCATGTTTTGAATTATTTCACCACAGGTAATCATGCTAATTTCACTAATGTCTAATGACACCTCAACATAATAATAAGAATAATATTGAAATGACATAAAAGGTAAATCACAGCCATGCAAGAATGAAGCATAATTCATTCTCATAATTCATAAACTCTAGTCTTGTGTCTGACCAAAATTTGAAAATGACAAATTTGTCCTACATTGAAATTTACTATTAAAAACAAGTGGACATATTTGCCCTCCTTTATACATGTACCTAAGGATACTGTTCAGTATCCCCCACCAAGGACAAGGAGAATAAGAATATGAACATGTTTATAGAAAGTAACAAGAATTTTGTTAGATTAGATGGTACTTACAACTGGGTCAGGAGCATCATCTTGCTTGCACATGACCCATGGAACACCAGTTCTAAGTCCTAAAGCCATATGTGCTGCCCAATCAGTGTATGCTTTACCTTGAGCACCAAGTTCATACTCCATAGGTCCATATTCATTTTCAATCTGTTAACAAAATCAATAGTTTGAAAAGGGTAATACTCTCAGTAAATTTATATGTTAATAAAGCATGAAGTTAGATGTTGAACTAAGAGGAAGGGTAGTTAGGTATTTTAATCTTACCTGTGATAAAATTATTGGACCACCCTGAGACTCAAATAACCTTTCTGCTTTCATCATATCCACAATCTTAGTGGTAAATCTTTGCATTTGATACTTCAATACATTAACATGGAAAAAAAGAAGGGAAAAAAAAGTTACTAAAATAGAATAAATAATAAGAAAATTAACATCAAAGATAGGGGAAAAATATTAGATTTTTACATTGACTTTTGGTCAAAAAGGACTATTTCTCTCACCTTAAATGGCCCATTGTCTGTTCTGAAGCTAATGCCTGGTATGTACTTAAGCCAAACAGGGAAACCGCTGAAAAAAGTAGAAAAACCATTAAGTTAAAAGTTAAAGTTGAAGCTATTTAAGATGTTCCAATTTCAAAGTTTCCATATAAACAAAGTTTTATTATTATTTCTTTTTTTGGTTAATTTGTAAAGAGAAAAATTGAATCATTTGATTGATTACCCGAAATTCCACTCAGCACAGACATAAGGACCAATTCTGAGGTGAACATAAAGGCCTGCTTGCTGAACCAGCCTTATGAACTTCACCAAATCATAATTCCCCTCAAAATAATACTACACTCATCAACAAACAAAAGGTTCATTAATTCTCACAACTAACTCATAAATAACAAACTGAAATAAAATAAAAAGAAGCATTTTCTTCAAACACCAGAAGCAAAAACAGCATGCATTGTTCATTACTTTGCCAGGTGAAGGCTCATGTCCATTCCAGAACACATAAGTTTGAATAACATCCAAACCTCCTTCCTTGGCCTTCTGTATAAGATCTGGCCACATCTGCCAAAAACAATTAAAATAAAATAAAAAAAAAAAGTAAAACTTAGCATTGCATAATGAATAAATAAGTTCAAAAAAATAAAAAATAAATACTTAGGATTGCAAAAATCCTTATTGAAAAAGGAAGAAACTTTAAGGTACCCATTTGAAAAAACAAAGACCCCATAAAAGCACATTTTGATAGTATTAGTACCTCAGGAGTGCTTCTTGGGTAATGAATGGAGCCAGAGAGAAGTATCCTTCTTTGTCCATTGATGGTGATAGCTTTATGGTCATAGGACACTGAAGCTTCACCTTCACCAACCAATGAACATGCCAACACCACCAAAATTAATGCCACATTCCACACTTGTTTGAGCTTCTTCATCCCCATCATACTCCAATCTCTTCTTTTCTCACCTTATTCTATGCTTTGATGCATAGAGAGAAATGCTTATGCAAGTGAGATATTTCTGTTTTGTTTTGTTTGAACTGTGAAGTGTGAACTATTATTCTCTTCCTTTTACTGACTTTGTTTCTTTTTGGCAGAATCAATGACCAATGAAGAGAAGAAAAAGAATAAAGGGAGAGTTGAATTGCTGAGAAAGTGAGAAAGACTCTGTTTTTCTTCTTTACTCTTTCTTTGGGAAGGAGAAACAAAAACAGAATTAGTAAATTAGTTGTTGTAAGAGATGGTGATGTTGGGGTTGCAGAAAATGAAGGGTGCTTTGCAGTTGCTTTTATAAACACTCAGAAGTGGATGCTATTTCAGAAAAAGTTAGACCCACAATCTTGTCCTTATTTAAAAAAATTTATATGAAATTAATAATTAAAAATTATTAAATATTTTAACNNNATATTTATAGAGAGAAAAACAAAGTAAAATGAAATTATTTTTTAATATTAGGGTAAAGTATATTTTTTGTTCCTGAAGTTTGGTAAAAATTTTAAAATTATCCCTAAGTTTTATTTTGTTTCAATTTTGTCCCAAAAATTTTCAATTTGCATCAAATATACCCTCGACGGCTAAATTTTTAAAAAATTTAAGACGAAATAATGCAAGAAAATTATGCTTGATTTGCTTGTGTTAAGGGTTGTTCTTATGAAATCGTTGTTGAATCGGTCTTAAATTTTTTGAAAAATTAGCCGTTAGGGGTATGTTTGATGCAAATCAAAAACTTTTGAGACAAAATAAAATTTAGGAGTATTTTTAAAACTTTTGTCAAACTTTAGGAAAAAAAAAAAAGTATACTTTACCTTTAATATTATAAAACAAAAAGTGTATACTTGAGATGTATAAAATAAAAAAATAATACAAGTATACTTTCATTTGAAAAATGTAAATTGGGTTGATAATTTAGAAATTTTCTAATTATGAACTTTTTAAGGAATTAAATATTTCTTATAAAAAAATATCTTGTGCATGTTTTCTTTAAGAAAATTTCTTGTGCATTTAAAACCATAAGAACTTAAAAGAATTTGAGGAATTATTTACTCTCTGAACATCCTTCTAATTCCTAATTAATACATAGAGGAATAATTAATTCATTCTTTGATAATATATTGATTATATAAGAAAATTATTAAGAGAATAAATTATATAATTATTATTTTTTAATAAAAAATTATCATCTTTTATTTTTTAAGAATTGTATTAAATGTTTTGATAACCGCACCTTCAGAATCATTTCATTTATGATATTTTGAGACAAAAGGACAGAAATATTCTCTACCCAATATTCTCCATATATAGGTCTTAGATTTTATTATAATGTCACTACAAACTGCAGATTTCATTCCACTTGAATAAACAACCAAAAGTGGCAAAAATTTGTGACAAAATCCCAAAAAATGAAAGAAATTAAAGCATTGAAGAATAAACTCCAAAAATTTCTTTCACGATGTATAAAAGTACCTTATCTATTGAAGGGAATAAAAAACTATGATGCGAAAATTAATTTAATTATTAGACTATGGATTCAATAGTGCCATAATTCTCAAAATAGAAATGAGAACACTTTCAATGAGATGGAGTTGAAATGGATTAATTAATATACTATCTCTTACATATTTAATTTGTATTGTTGTTCCCTAAAATAAAAAACTTCAAATATCAATTTAATTTGAGTAATGCTATTTGTATGCACTTTTATTTCATATGCACTGTCTTCACCACTGAATAGAAGTGTAAAGTTTTTATAAAATTTGGATAATGCTAGGTAGACAAAAAAACAGCTAAATTTTGTCTTATTTAACATTAATTAATTGTCGTAACAATTAATGAATGCTACATAAGGCAAGTTATGCCTGTTTTTGGCTGATTTTCTTTTGTTACCAAATATTTCCAAAATTTATAAACTTTATCTCCCATCTAATATTAAAAAATCCTATATATAAACTCAATATGCAAAATAAAAAAGTATATACAATAATTTTAAGAGTTTAATTTCGATGGACTGACGGTATAAAATTACACAGTCGTGCAATCATAACCGTTCTGTTAGATAACCATTCACGCAATTAATATAAAAAAAGTAGTTATTTTTACTAATGTGGTGTTACGAGATTGGATGCACGTTACACTTGGCATCAAAATTTATTTTTAATTTTAATTTAATAAATTTTTCATGTATTATTATTCTACCATATAGCTTAGGTAACCTCATATATACCTTAGGAAGATGAGCAGTGAAGTGAGCGGGAAGAGACTTTGAGGGTGAAACACGGTGAGGCAGCCGGTAATGTCGGCGGAAGAGATAAGGGGGAGAGCGGGGGAGGGATTGCATCAGGGGAAAAGGAGGATCATATTTCGGGAGGGGTTTCTAAGCCTTTGAAGGTTTCTTTTAGGGACAAAGTTGTGGGTTCCAAGATTGCTAAAACTTTTTCACTTGTTGAAACTCTATCGGGAGATAACATTGCGGTAGTTTCTGGGAAGCAAGGAGATCTCTTGCCACCGAGTGTCACGTTTACCCAAGAAGCTAAGAATTGCTTGGCAGAACCTTATAAGGATGCTATAGTGATTAAGGTGCTAGGTAAACACTATAGCTACACTGCATTGTCTCATAAACTCCGAACGGTATGGAGGATTAAGGGAGGTTTTGATTTATTGGACGTGGGATTTGACTACTTTCTTGTGAAGTTTGATGTAGCTGAGGAGCGAGAAAAGGTTCTCTTAGGAGGTCCGTGGATGATCGAGGAAAATTATGTGGCTGTGAAGTCTTGGGATCAAGAGTTTAGATCAAGTGAAAACTGTTTTGGAGCAACTTTAGTGTGGATTAGAATTTCCGGATTACCAATTTGGTGCTACCAAGAAGATGCAATGCTCCGTGTTGCGGCTGCAGTTGGCATTCCCGTTAAGGTTGATTTGGCAACAAAATTAGCTGAAAGAGGACGATATGCTCGAGCCTGTGTTCAGATAGATTTAGGATTGCCAGTGACTAAGAATATTCTTGTTGAAGGTGTTGAATATGAGGTTGAATATGAAAGTCTTCACCTTATTTGTGGCTCCTGTCTCAAGTTTGGTCATGATATGAAGGTGTGCAAGACTGACAGCAATGCAGGAGGAGGAACTAATGCCAAGGTTATCAGCGATGTAGCAAAGCAGCCAGAAAGCTCAAATTCAAAAAATCCAGTACATGTGGAAAAGGCAAGTTTTCATTTTGGTAAGAATCTTGGAGATGAGACTGTAAATATTACTGTCTCGGATTTGGTGGAGAGTGATTTGCATGCTGTTCATGTAGACCATGCACAACATGAGGATTTGGAAGGTTGGACTCAAGTGATTAGGAAAGAAAAGTTCTCTTTGGTACAACGGAAGAGGTTGAGGTTGATTGTTTAGGGGATGTTCCGATGCCCACTCTAAGTACTGAGGCTTGTGCGAGGTTAATTGACCCTGTCTCTTTTGCGGAAGTCAAGTCAGCAGTATTCAGTATGAGCCCTTTTAAGGCTCCTGGTCCAGATGGCTTTCAAGCTTATTTTTTTTTAACTCGAATTTACGTGATTGACTTTATAGAGGTGCAAGGAGTGAAAATATTTTTCTTTTCTTTTCGACCATCTGGTGGATTTGGAGAAGCAGGAATCATGACTTATTTAATACAGATGATTCATGGAGTGCTAGTAAAGTGGTGAGTTTGATTCGTAGTTCAGTAAGGGAGTTTCATACTATTTTTGCTATGCATCAATCTAGAGAGTCTCTATTCTTTTAATTCAGAGGACTGCAAATAGTGTTGCAGATTGTATGGCTAAAGCAGCTGCTTCTGTCGCGGACATTCACTCGAATTGGAGCCAACCATGGAGTGAGCTTCAACATCTAATAGATTTAGATATGACCCTAGCCAATTAATTTGGTTTTGTCTCTTTTTTTCTTTCTTTTCTATTTAGTCACAAAAAAATATATATATATATACCTTAGGAAACATTTCAAGTGCACCGGGAGTACCGGTGCACCAGTTGTTTTAACCATAGTTATCAAACTCGGACCGGATCGGCCGGTTCAACCGAAAAACCGGTGAACCAGACCATAAGCCGGTCCGGATTAACAATCTAACCGGATAAGCATGCGAACCGGTCAAATCCGAAAAACCCGATCAAACCCGGTCTAACCCGAGGCTCGAACCGGGCCGGTTGATCCGATGGCGTCATCACACAGCCCGATGATGTCAGCACGCATTTGAAACATATGCCAGCGCTGGGATTCGAACTTGCATCAGTCAAGTTATAAAGGGAGCCTGCTACCACTAGGACAAACTTACATTTTGTGTTGTAACCTATCTTTTTATGAATATATTATTAACTATTAGATATATCCTAATTAATAATTTATATATTAATTCTTTTAGTCATGCAATCAAAAATACCGGTGTTTCAATTGTTTTGATCTGTGATCTGAATTATAAAAAATATATATAATATATATTAATTGAAATCAACGGTTAAAATAACTGGTGCAGGTACTCTCCGGTGCACTTGAAATGTTTTCTATACCTTATAGCTTAGATAAGAAAGAACGAACAAGAATCGGGAAAGGAACCTTTCACTTTCAGAAATCAAAAAGAGGATTTTGATGGTTTACTTGCCGGGAGGAGAAAGGGAAAAGAGAGAAAAAAGGAACAACAAACGAATATATAATCTGCTTTATGATTTATGAATGAAAATATAAACATTATCATCATCTCTTATTGTTGCATTTCTGTTAGTTACAACTTCCTAAGTAAGTCCACATACAAAGCAATGAAAATAAATCTCATTATTAGAATAATAATAAAAAAATAATTTATTTGCATGCACTTGTTCCACTCACTCATCACTAACTCACTCAATCACCCATCAAAGCATGCATCATTGCAATTCACCAACCTGGCAACTTCAACTCCCTTTCATTTTCCATGTTTTCCCAACAACTGGACTATATATTCTAGAGTATCAAAAATATAAATCTTTATATTGTGGAAGGTTCTTCACGTCTTGATTATATGTATATTGTGATATTGTGTTCAGATTTAGAAATCAAGTCTTGATCTGTGACTCCTCACCTTCCATCAATTGAGTAGTGTTTGTTTTGGGTGCTTTTCTTTTTATTTTTCTAGAAAATGGAAAAATAAAAGATATTGTGGCTTCAATTTTGATCATGCCAACAAAAATCACATGTAGAACATTATCATTTTTCTATATACTAAAAGTAATTTAGGAAGGTAAATTTAGTTTCTACAATAATTATTTAAATTCTAAAAGAATAAAGATCAATGTTTATTGTTTTGTAAATAGTTCATCACATTGAATTTCACCAAAATTCGTAAGAGGTAATTAATTAATTAGTCTAATTGGCCAAAATGCAATATTGCAATCTGGCGTAAGTTTAGGTTGCGTTTGTGTCGAAGAACATAATAAGATAATACATTGAGATAATAAGACATAAAAGATTAAGACATAAAATTTTGTATATTTGTATTCTATTTTGTGATAAATTAGAACAAATTATGAAAATTTAATTTATTATTTTTTTTCATTTAAAAAATTTAAGACGAAAAATATAATTATGCAAAATTAACAAAATAATAAAAAAATAAAAAATAAGTTGTGTCTCTTGTTAATATGTCTGTGTTCTTTCTGTCAGGATGGACACAAAATATACTAATTTAGTAATGTCTCTGTCTATGTAACTATGTTAACATGATTTTGCCATGTATCTCTATTTCAGTATCCTGTCTCTATGAACAAACGCAATCTAATTTACATACGTTTATGTATATTCAAGGTTGCATGATATTAAAAAATTAAAATTAAAATAAAAAATTGTGCAATAAAATATGGATAAGATTCGCTCAAAACAACTTTCATTAAACCAAAAATAATAATAAAAATAAAACACTTTGATTCTTTGCATATTTAAATTGCATGGGAAACTTCCGAGGCAGAACAACAACAATGTGAAACATAACATCCCAATTGAATTATGTGCTGCCCAGAACTTTTTTATCACCCCCAATAAAAGTAAATAAATAATCATGCGACTTGCTGAAAATTAATTTTAATATTATACACGAAAGCTAATTAAAAAAAAAAAAGCAATCAAATATTTTAAACGAAAAAAAAAATATTATACAAGATTATTACAAGAATAGAATTAGCATCATATATATACATTATGGAAAAATGGTGAGTAATTAAATTAAAGCATGTATGAAAACAATTCATTAATCTGATGAGATTTTAGGGATTCATATCTTTCAAGGAATTGAATTAGCCTTTAAATGTACCAAACAAATGTAAGCTTTGCTAGCTAGTTGGAAGAGCTTATAATGGTAATATATAAAATCAAGATATAGGGAAATATTAATTAATATATATCTTGCAAGCTTAAAATAGATGATGAAAAATAATTTAAGTGTGTCGTACCAACGTGTTTCTTCAATAATGGAGTAGAAATTGTTACTTGTGGTGTATGTATTGCTATGTGTCATATGCATACTTCATTTGATTCCTAAACTTAGTTAAAAGTTGGTATGCTAGAAAGTGCGAATTTGTGCTCTCTAATTT
>NC_029793.2:7279240-7280696 GCF_000816755.2 Arachis ipaensis | reverse complement strand
GTGTACCAAAACACTTGAAAATTTTTTTATATATATACAAATTTGATTGGACTACCATACATTTTAGGTGAAAGCTAAAGTTGGACAACAATGGATTAAAAATTTAAATTGCAAATAATGTGTTTCACTAGTTAATGGAAGTGAAGATTTATACATATCTGATTTTTGTTTGTGAAACCAAAGAATTAGTGTGTGTGTGTCTCCCATACATACATGAAAAAGCTAAAATAAGTTTGGTGAATTGTGAGGAAGTTTGAGTAATTTACAAAGCACGTTTTATATATACATAATACATAATGTAGAATATTTGTATGAGACAATTGTGTGCTATAAGTTTAAAGTTAACGGTTATGGGAACATGTGATGCATAAGTTTCAAGCAAGGAGAGACTCTGTGTGTTCTTTAAGATTTCTTTAATTTCTTAGTATTAATTTTAAGGTATGAGATGGTAATTAATTAACATTTCTTTTAGTTAGAGCGATCAAACAAGTTGGCTGATCAGTTCGAATTGGCTCATCANNNNATCTATACAAATTAAAAAAATTATCATACATATATATATTTTCATAAAAAATAACTGAAATCTAAAAAACTATTTAACAAGAAAGAGACTTCATATGGCAAAAAAAAAAAGAAGAGGAGAAAGTGAGTTAGACGAACCAACTCGTACACATTCAATCTGAACCCATTTAACTTGCGAGTTATACGAATCGAACCAAATTAGTCTGCTTTTAAACGAGCTGTTATTTTATCTACTAGACTCATTTATTTTTACGAATAATTTGAGTCGACTTGCGAATTACAGCTTGTTTTTATGGCTAGTTTATGTTGTTTAAAGGTTAAAATGCTAAAATTGAATGTAGATTTAGACTCTTTTGATCGTTTAATAGTTTATTAGAATTAATAAATAATGTTGTAAACTTAAAATTTTGAGACAAGGGACGTGCATGTCATGATAATTTAGAATTTCCAACTTGAAAATGAAGCAATAGCTTAAGAGCAATGATCATTTTCAAGTCCATAATCAATTGAAAATGATGCAATCTTCGTGATTCAAAGTAGGGAATTGTCACGGGTGAATTTGGTCCTTTTCTTGTACAAAACAATTCATATAAACAAATAAAACCCTCACAAAAAGGGCAATTCCACACAAAAGGTCAAATCACATTCACAGGGAAAATTCGATTCATAATAAATTGCCTAAAATATTAGTTAGTACAGTTTGGTCTACTATATGTAACAAACATCATTTATCCCTTTCACGAGTGTTTTTAATTCCATTATTCTCAACTTTAATTTCATGACTGTACTAATGCCTTTCATAATTAGGTGTAGGGGGACTGGGGAGTTAAGTTTAATTTAGGAGCAGACCATTTCTTAATTATTTAGAATATAATTGATTCAATGTTGTATCTTTGGGTTATTTATAGTTAGTTATCTTCAATGGTACTTAATT
>NC_029793.2:7278145-7279221 GCF_000816755.2 Arachis ipaensis | reverse complement strand
GACTTATTACTCTGATAAATAATGTTTTTCTATATATTATATCGACCTCTCTTTAGATAAATTATTAAAGCAATCTAAATTTTTTTAGTATTAATTATCTTCGCTCCTCCCTTAATTTAAATATGCAAGTAGCAATGCAAGTACATCAGAATTTACATGATACGTACCTGATGAAAGGAAAACTACTCCATGTTCTCCATATCAATTATTATTTTTGCCTTAAAATTTGTTTATTATATGAAAAAGAAGACTTTGTATGTATACATATATAATATATTATTTATACATATGAAATGAACGAATAGTGTCTCACATGGGACCATGCAAATGGATCAAAAGTCAAAGCAAGTTGATGAGAGAAAGTTTTTATTTGATTAGAGATTAGATGCTCTGTCCTCCACTGATCTTTAATATTCTTCACACTTGGTGCACTTGAACCTCTTTTTCCAAGCTTTCACTTCTTCAATATCTTAATTACTTTTACTATTATATACTCTCAATCTACTTCAAAGGAAAAATAAGTTTTTGTTTAGTGAGAAGCCTTACTCGTTATTACTGGGAGTAGATTATTTCCAGTAAAAAAAATAAAAATTGGATAGTATTAATTGTTTAATTTAATTTTTTATTATTTTTTTATATTTATTTTTAGTCTTATTTGTAAAATTAATAGTGAAAGATCATACTTTATTTCCTTAAATATAAAAAAAAATTGAGAAAATCTATTTTCATTATTTCTCACTAATTAATATGGCTAATAAGGAACCAATAATTAATAGAACTCAAGAAAATAAACCCAACCAAATAAATTGAATTAATTATTCATTTTAAGTCAAAATTTAACCCAATTAATTATTACTATAGGTTCGATTTTGGGTTTATAGTTTTTTCAATTTGATCTTTCAAAAATCTCATCCAATTACCTAAATGAACTTATTTATTCTCGTTCTGATGACAATATCAAAAAAACATGATGTGAAAAAACTAGAAAATATGATGAAGTTATATTGGTTTATCTTTTTAAAAAATAATTTTTTATATTATTTGTTGATATTCATTATTTAAGAAATTAATCATTC
>NC_029793.2:7277047-7278070 GCF_000816755.2 Arachis ipaensis | reverse complement strand
TAACACAATTGAATTGAATATACAATTTTAACTTGTGAAAAAAATAGTTAACTGAATCCAAATCTAAATCAACCCGTTCATACTACAAGTTAAGTTTGTGATTAGCTGTGAACCGGATAGCTTCTAACCAAAAGTGGACCCCTAAAATTTGGTCCCACATTTTATCACCAGCAAGCATTTATGTTTACCATAATACAAGCCAGCTCATTTATAATTCAACCCAATTATAATGACATCTTATATACTCCACCACAAAACCTTACTTCATTCTAATTAAGATTAATAATTAATTAATTAGAACAACTAAAATTTAATTAATTAATTAAATTAAATTACCACATCTATACCATGTCCATGGTCGGTAACCTAATTATTATTTGACAGCACATGGTGCACACGTTGAACATGATTGAATTGATGACAATCTAATTAATTTGGTTAGCTATAGTTCCTACAAAAACATGGAATTGGTTACATGGGGTGTTTGTAATAATAAGTTGTGTTTAGATTTTATATTTTGGATGGTTGAATTTGGAAAATAATGAATGTGTAAACTAATATCTGGTCTAATAAATAATATTACAACAATAATTGTTTAAAAGTTAGTTTGAAAACTGATGATGATTAGCTTGTGAATTTAATTTATAAGGGACCAATAATATTGAAAAGTATTATATGGAGTATGGACAGAGGGAAAGCACCAAAGAATAAGGATCCAACAATAAATTAAATGTAAATAAAATGATTCAATATAATTAGGACGACTATTATAAATTTGAAAAGTCGTAGCAGATAGATCTCATGTTCAAACAAAATATTAATGGAGCGGTTAATGGAAGTAGCAGGTTATTCTCTATATAGGGATTACATCTACTTTCGTAATTTTTTTTATTTTTTATTTTTTGGTATTAATGGTTAAAAATTAGATAAATAATGCAGCAAAATATAAAGATAAAAAATTAAATATTTTATATAAAATAGTTTTTAAAAAAAATT
Organism: Arachis ipaensis; assembly: GCF_000816755.2. Taxonomy (NCBI): domain Eukaryota; kingdom Viridiplantae; phylum Streptophyta; class Magnoliopsida; order Fabales; family Fabaceae; genus Arachis; species Arachis ipaensis. Next base: position 7,277,074 of record NC_029793.2, on the reverse strand, counting down.
ATAATTGTTCTATATCGCAAAAAATTT
>NC_029793.2:7273902-7276812 GCF_000816755.2 Arachis ipaensis | reverse complement strand
TATCCTTTTATTTTATTTAATTTTTTACTAAAATAACTTTACTAATTTTATAATTTCTTTAAAATTAATTTTGGCATTAAAAGTGTCACGATTTTATGTTGTTCATGTACTCAATAGGTCATAGAAGGATATGTATCATTTAAATTTATCAGTATTGATTGACTTTGTAATGATATATGCTAGATTATCTTTAGTATGAATCTTTTGCATATCTATACTCTCTTTCTCTACTACTTCTCAAACAAAGTGATACTATACTTCAATGTGTTTTGTTCTTGAATGAAAGACAAGATTTTTTGCAATGTGCAAGATACTCTAACTGTCACAGTATACAGAAATCTTCTATTGTTTGTACCTGAGTTCCTCCATTAACATTTGGATCCAAATAGCTTCCTTGCATGCTTGTGTAGCTATCATATATTCAATTTCTATAGTAGATAGAGCTACAACAGTCTATAATTTAGATAATCAGCTCACAACTCCTCATGCAAGTATGAACACATATGAAGGTTGTGGTAAGTTTAGAAAAGGGTGGTTGAATCTATGCCTTCCTTTTAAGTTGCAGTTATGACCCTTTTAAACAAACTTTCAATTCTGATTCTATTTGTACTCAGCAACGAAAATTTATGAGACAATTTATTTTTATCTCATGAATATCAGAAAACAGAACACAGCAGATAAGAGAGAAGCTAACACCAGCATGTATCCTGGTTCGGTTGCCTTGTGCTATGCAACCTACGTCCAGTCTCCTCCACAACTATGGAAGAATTTTCACTATAGTTAACAGTATTACATACACCAATTTCACAAGATTGACCCAATCCTTTCACACTCAAGTTCTAACCTAATTTGACATTGGCTATGCTAATACCTAACTATTCACTCTTAGTGCTAACCCAACTAAGAAAGGAATACCTTACAGCTACAAGATACAAGACATAGACATACCTAAAGAAATCAGAAAATAACTCTAGGCTTTTCTCTCAAGTGTATCACTCAGCCTTTTTCCACTCATGGCTTTTACTTGAGCTTTCTCACGATGCCTTTTCTCACAAGAAATTACAGAAAGATAAACATAGAAAAGTACATCACAATCTGTAAAACATGAAGGAGATTGACTTCATCAACAGCCTCTGTGCCATGCGAAAAACCAGATTAGCAAGCCTCTGATTCAATTCTTCATACTGGCGGAATGCACCTTTGATTAGGAAGCACTGTCCACTTAGATGAACTTCTTCAAAGAACTCTTCTCAGAACATACACCTCAGGTTCACTGGTTTTCTCTCCTTGCTCCTGAATGAGCAGAAAGTCTTCTTTTATCTCCTTGCATGTTGGTGGGTTCTTCTTCCAAAGTCAACACATTGAGCCTTGAGCTTCACCAACCCACAGATTCACTTTTTCTCATAAACCTTAGAGTAGAAACTTTGCTTCTGACTTCCCCATCTTGACCGAAAGCCATAAAGCAGGAACCACAAGAGTCTTCAAATGGTCAACTTGATCTGAGCTCTTGAAAACCAACTTGGTCCCCAAGACATGTTTGAGACCGTGGATTTACAGCAGAGAGGAACAGAAATCCTCTTTTCCATATAGTTCAAAACGGAGATATAAAGAGTTGAAGATGAAGAGAAGAAAGTGTGTTGCATGTAAAAGGAAATGGGTTACCTCTAACCTAAGCTTGATATAGTTTAAATTTGCTGATTAGACTTCTGCGTTTCAATATTGGACTTTCTCTTTCTTGCTTCTTTGATGATCACCTTAGAAAAGAAGTTTTCTCTTTCTCTTTCTCACTTTTCTGAGTTTGTGATTTGACTAAGACAGATGAGAGAAGAACATTGCTTTGGGAGCAATGAGAGAGAGTGAAGACTTCTATCTTGTATGAGAAGCTTGGTGGGATCAACTTGGATTGATGGACACGGGCTTGGATCAGGTTTAATTTGCTTGGCTCGTTGGTTCATTTCTTTGTTTCTATCGGGCTCCACTTGACTAACCAGCTCATTAGCCTTGATGTTTTATTTTTATTCCATTTTGGGCTGCTAGACAAAGTCTTGGCCTGCAATGTTTAATAAATAATCAGCAACATATCATTATTAACACTCAACACTAATTATTTATTTTACCCAAAAATAATGTTTGTCATCACTAATTAATTTAGTTAATTTCTTAACTCAACAACATATCATGTAATAGATTTTCGTTTATCAAGATCATTTGTAAAGTCTGAATCGAAATATCTATTGACAATGAATTCCGATCCTTCAAAAACATAATACATCATTCGAAGTTCCTTTGATGTATCTCAAAATCTTCTTAACAACATTCTAGTGCTCTTTACCCGAATCTGCTATAAATTAATTGACCATCGCAATTGTTTGAACAGATCATGATATATATAAAAAAATTTTACTACTTACATATCCATCTTTTCTACTACTTTACAGTAGGACATATACTTAAGGATAATTTAAAATTCATAGAAAGTAAAATTAAAATTGACTTACATTTTTTTTATTTTCTTATATTGAGTCTTTTATTTTTAAAAATAATTTATTTAAAAAAAACACATTAAATACAAAAAATTATGGTAGCTCCCACACAAAATTTATAAAAATATGTTGCGATACTTTGAAAACAACTAATTTTTTTATTAATCTGTTTGGTAATTTGTACGATGCTAAAAATAATGATATTATTTAATAATATGAAGAGAGACGAGAGAGTATGAATTTACTATTATATTGGAAAAGTATGAAGTCAAGAAATTTCTTGTGCTTCTTGATAAAGAAAGGAAAAGGATGTGAAGAATCAAAATACAAAAAGAAGAAGAATAAGTAAAGACTAAAGAGAGGCAATGGAATCACTTACCGGACCCTATATATTATTAGCCTTTACCTGCACTACTCTCTTAGTATA
>NC_029793.2:7256779-7273730 GCF_000816755.2 Arachis ipaensis | reverse complement strand
TGGCGAAACTTGAAACAAAATTTTGGGGAGCTAGATAGAAAATAATTGTCAAAATGTTTTTGATATGGACCCCGTTTAAGATAAACTCGTCTAATCTCATCTCTCTTATTTGGGTGATATTGCCAAATTTAAAGCCGTTTTTCAAGATCTTGTTTCAAAAAGTTAAGGTTAAAGTCATCAGATGTAACTTTTTGAACTTTTAAAGGTTATATCTTACTTTCTTCGTGATTCATTAAAGTAGAAGAACTATCTACAGGTGTTGACTTCCTCTTAAAAAATGATCAATTCTTTGATTTTTCATTATTATTTTATATAAAAATTTGAATATATATCCTATAAAATATGTAAAAAAGAAGTTAGAATGACAAATATTAAAATTTATAATATTTATTGAATTTTTTTTATTAATTTATACAAATACAATAATATTAATACTTATTGAATATTCTATTATTTTTTATCATATAAAAAATTAAATTAAATAAATAGTAAAATATAAAATAATATTAAATTAAATAAATAAAAAATATCTAATTTTTTATATTTGAACTTAAAGATAGAGAGTGTGTTATTTATTGAACTTATTAGATACTTAAAGTCATAGTAAAGTATTTAAGTCAATTGAACTATTTTTTATCTTTTAAAAAAGTACTACTAAGTTTTTTATAAAATATTTGGGGAGCCATGACCCCCCTTGTCTGAACTAAGCTCCGCCACTGATTGGAAGTTTTTTTTTCTTTCTTTTTCATATTGGTAGATTTAAGAATGGAGGTGTTAAAATTAATTAGGACAATATTATTAGGTCGATAAAAATTTAATATTAATACTATATAATTATAAAATTTAATATTTCTGTTTTGTGTTGTTTTCTAACTCTTATGACCTTTAAATTTTAATTGGATTTAGAAGTAATAAACATGTAGTCAAGCTAATAAGTAATTTTATTATGAATAATTAGATATTTGGTGAATATAGTTTGGTGAATATATTTGTTTTTAATAAATAAAACTTGTGAAAGAAAGCACAAAATTTTTCATCACATTTAATAATTAGATATATTGATGTGGATAGACAAACAAATTAATTAATTTATTTTCAAATAGAAGAAACGACAACCTAATAGTTTCTTATATTATTGCCTTAGCCTTCAAAGCAAGCAAAGAAGTTTTCTTCTTCCCAACCATATAATATTTATCATGTTTATATGGCCCATGTATAAATGATAAATGTGGCTACACATATAGAAAAAAAGGAAGATGAGAATGAAAGTACTAAAGTACTTATCAGATGAAAATCAAAGAAGAGGGCTGATGACACGTCAGCAAAGGAACACACCAAGATGAGATTGACACGTCAGCACTATTAGGTAGGCCATGTGCCACCATAGATAGATAGACACCATCCATTGTAACAGTCTTTAATATTTTTGAGTTACATCACATAATAACAATTCAATTGGTGCAATTGGTGAAGCTTTTAATTTTGTTATAAACTAGGAGTATAAACCAATGCCAGAAATTATTTTTAATAAGAAAATGGTAATGGTGTTTTGTTTGAATATTGACATTTGAAATGTATTATTGTATTGTAAAAATATTAATACATTTTTTTATGTGTTTTAATATGGCTCTCACATGTTGACTAGAATGTTACCACATGTCCAACACGCTTTTCACATATTGACTTCTCACTTCTAAAATTTACCCATTTATAATTATACCAAATAATCTTATTTCTAGCAAAAATACTAATATTTTTTCTATATAAAAAAAAAATTAGCCAACTAATGCTTCTTTTTTGTTAAAAAAAGAATTATTATACGTCAACTCATCACTCACAAACTCATCACTCATTAGAAAATGCTTATCTTAATAGAACTTTCAAAAATTATTAAAATTTATTATTATTTAATTATAAATATCAACTAAAGAAAACTTGTTCATACTGAACATTGTTGAATTTGAAGGATGTAATATTTTTTTATTGGTAATTATTTGTCCTACTTGAGTTTAAGCCTACCTAATTTTGGGTATATATGTATTTTTTTTAATCGAAAAATATAAAAGTGTAGCACACTATGACCTACTACTACTAGTACTACTTAAACGATGATGCATTTCAATACCTTTAGATGCAATATAAGTTCTTTTCCATCATTAATTAAACGGATATTGTAGAAATTAGATATCTCAAAAAAGTGTTATATTGAGAGATAATGTAAATCTGATCTTAATATAGCTTTTAGTACTTGAAGATCCTCAGTCACCATCAGTGGTCATTACATTTGGTAGAGAATAATATTTTATCCAACAAAGAGTGGTCACTAAAATTTGTGTTCATTTAAAAACAAATGACTGCCTAGCTAGGACAATTGAAGAGGATCAAATATGTAGCAATTCTTATCCATCATCACCTCAATTATTGCCTTTTTGATACGTAATGGGAATCAAATTTGGTATAAGTTAGTGAAAGTTTGGATTGTATATATATCATGAATTAGTTATATATTAATCCAATCAATCTGATGTAATGAGTCAACTTGTGGGTGTAGATTAGGTTGTTATCTGTCTATGAAGTAGTTTTCATCATTTAATTATTTCTCTGTGATTTCTAACAATATTTAAGGTTTTAGCAATAATTTTAGCAATTGTAGACATCTTAAGTTGGCCACAATTTTAGTTACAATAATGCTCTACAATGTAAAAAATGCATTTAAATTATTCAAGTAATATTGGCCAGACGTGCTCCTTTCTCCTCTTTACTCGTTTGTCATACACACGCTACATATAACGTGCTATAACTTAAAGCTTTGCTCAATTGTAAACATTTTTCTCTGTTCGCGTTCTTCTTCCTATTCTTCTTCGTTTTCTTTTTCGATCTGCACTTCTGAATCGAAACAATGAATGACTCAACTTCAAATCAGTTGAATGAGAGTGATTTGGATTATTCTTCTGAAACGAATCAAACTGACGAAGTTTGGATTATTCAATTTTGAATTAAATTGAATTGAATTGAATTTGAATTGAATGGACGGAGGTGTACTAAATTAAATTGAATTGAATTGATAATCTGTAAATTGTAGGCAGAGCTATTTGAATTTAATTTTATATAATGGATTATGTTTCGTTCACTCAATACTATACAATTGTTTCACCATAAGTAGGCGTTCGGTTCATTATGCAGAAAGCTGTTGGAATTTGATTTTATATATTGGATTATGTTTCGTTCACCCAGTATTATACAATTGTTTCACCATGAGTACGTGTTCGGTTCATTATGTAGAAAGCCGTTTGAATTTGATTTATATAATGGATTATGTTTCGTTCATTCAGTACTATACAATTGTTTCACCATAATGACATGTTCGGTTCATTATGCAGAAAAGCTGTTTGAATTTAAATTTATATAATGGATTATGTTTTGTTCATTCAGTACTATACAATTGTTTCACCCTGAGTATGTGTTCCGTTCATTATGCAGAAAGATGTTCGAATTTGAATTTATATAATGGATAATGTTCCATTCATTTAGTACTATACAATTATTTCACCATAATAACATATTCAGTTCATTTTTATTCTGCACAATTCAAAACTCTTCCTTCTCACCTTCTACTGCTTCTTCACCAGGGAGAGAAAGAGGAAAAGACAAAAAAAAATATAGCAGTAACAACAACAAAAGAATGACGATAAGGAGGAGGAGGAGGAGGAATGCGAAGAAGAAGACGCTCCGTACGTAAACGAGTGTGAGAAGAAGAAGAAGAAGAAGAAGCGTTGGGCAAGAGCGGTTTCGTGTGTGTTGGGCGTGTGTATTTCACGTTTCATTTAATGATATTGGATTTTTTTGGTGTTGGGCTAACTTGGATGCCACGATTCAAAATCGTAGTTAATCATAAATACTTGTGATTCTTTAGGCAACGTTTAGTTTATGTATATCTTAAGACAGAGACACTGAGATATAGACATCAAAGGCATAAACACAAATGTATATGTATTATGTTTAGTAAAATATTGAATAAGACACAATAAAATTAGAAAAAAGTCCATATTATTTTTATAGTAAATTTTCTTTTAAAACAAAAAAAAATCATTCACCGTTACTACCACCACCATCTACAATCTCCACCACCACAGATTCATCATCATACTCAATTTACTATAAATCAGTTAGCAAGAAGTTTACAAGAATCAACAAGAACATTTATTTTTCAAAAAAGAAAAGAAATAAAAGAAGAAAAACGAAAAAAAATGAGAAGGCGACGAAAGAGCAGATATGTGAAAGGGGAAGAAGAAGACAACAGAAGAGAAAAGTGGCTGAGACAAAAGGTGACAGAGATGGAGGAGGAGCTAGAATTGAGGTAGAACCAAAACAAATTAGGGAGAGACGCGACAATAGTAGACTTAAATAGGAAGAGGGAGAAGCGGATGTGGACACCACGAAAATGGGGAGAGACGGACGTGGATGCCACGAAAAAGGGGGAGAGGCGAACATGGAGGAGGAAGAGAAGAAGTCGGCAGCTCTGGACGAAGGAGGAGGAGACATGATAGCACCAACGAATCTGGACAAAAGAGGAGACGCAACAGCAAGACAGGGTTCTGGACGAAGGAGGAGGAGACGTAGTAGCGACGATAGAAAGAGCATTGATTGAGAGAAAGATTAGTGGCGGAAGGAAGATGAAGGAGAGTGGAAGAAAGAGGGTGAGCATAAGAGAGAGAGAAGGAGAAAAAGAGATTAGGGTTAGAGATAAAATTATTTTTTTAAATTAATAATAGATAAACATGTAAAAAATTGTGTTTAATTAATTGTGTTTTTATGTTTAATTTTAACATTTTAAAAGAATACTAAATATATATATTTTGTGTGTATTTATATACAAACGTATTCATAAAAATATTATATCTCAATAAATAAATAATAAACATATACCAACATATACATATTTCACTGTTCACATCTTTGCAACTAAATACTGTCTCAGGATTTGTTTTTATTAATGCAATAATTTTTTTTTTTAGTTGAAGACAGGAGATTATCATTAATGTGTGAAGTGTGGCTGTGTGACTTAGAAGGGCTTATTATTTAAGGAAAAGTATGAGGAGCCAATGTAGTTGCTATACAATATGTACGATGAGTATATTTTTGTAATTAAAATAAAATAATAATTAATATAATCAATTATTATTTATTTCAAATTTCAAATTTAACTCAAATAAGGATTTCATACCCTTTTCCCCATTTGCACGGATTTGCTTCTCGCACATTCTCATCTCTCAACGGTGCCGTTCGCAACCTGCAACAGCCGCCATCGCGCATAGCCTTGGGAGACGCCGCCGTGAGCACCACGAAGGACCGAGCAACACCGTCGCGCAGCATAACTGCCTTCCTCTCCCCCGAGTGAACGGAATTGCTTCTCCCCCATCTCATCCTCTCTCACTGTGCTGAGCCGCCACCCACAGCAGTCCCATCACCCATAGCTTTGGGAGACGCTGCCGTGCGCACCGCGAACGCCCCTACATCACCGTCGCGTAGGTTGCGTCGTTCGCTTAGCCCTAGACTTGCCAGTCGGAAAAGCCCCTCCCGCCAGCCGTCGACGTTTTACCCTCCGACGTCTTCTTCGTAAAAGGTCAGTATAAAACTATTGTTCTACTCTATAGATTATGTTTGCGTGACACCTAGGGTTCAGATGTTCTTTGATTTTGGAAACCGAGCACCATGGAAACTAAGCTCAGCACTACAAGAAGGGGTTTTGCAGCAAGAATTTTTGGCTCTTCTGCTAAGCCTAGATCAATCAAGGCTCAAGCTTCTTCTGATTTTTCTTCTATTGATGATTCATGCCTTTGATTTGTTTGGTTTATTAGATATATTCTGAGATTTCTATAAAGTTAATCAAGGATATGTGAACTTTGAAGTGGTTGATTTTGATTTGCATATACACATGTATATTGGTTATACATGATTTTCATTTTCATAACTAGACTGCTTACTTGATATCTGATTTTGGTGTTGAATTGCAGCAAAGTTTTTCTATTTAGACCCTTCTTGTCTATGTGAATGTATACTCATTTAGGAATATTTGAGAGATTTTCTTACTAGGACTCATTTCTTTAATTTGCTTCTTGATTAATTCTTGCAGAATGTTAGATCAATGATTATGGTCAACCGAAAAATATAGTTTGGCTATGTAATTTTTTCAAGTACAATTAGGTATTTTTGCAAAATCATGTTGTGTTAATATGTAGTATTATCCAGTATAGTTTCTTTTTGTTACATCTCTTTATTTCTCTTAATATCATAATATGCAGAATTTGCATATTATAAAGAAGCTTATGCCTCTCAAAAAAGTTTCTTACTAAGGTTGTATTGCAAATATATCCTTGTGTTTGCCTTATTTTGGTTATGATGATTCTTGTCCTGTGTTATTTTGGTTATCAATGATTCTTATTTTGGTTATTGAAGTTGTTTTGCAAATATATATTCTTGTTTACAAGGCATGACAGCATGGTAATAGTGTTGTTCCTCTTGATTTCCTGATCTTGGATAATCACCTTTGTTTACTATTTCCTCTTATTTTCTTCACTTTTCAATCACTTAATAATGTTTAAGCTCTATATTGCAGACGGTCTAAAACATTAATGAGATATCCCAGGTGATTATTATTGTTCCAAAAGGGAACCTCTCTGAGACAATTTTAGTGACCAAAATGGCAAAATCTTCAAGTAATATATTGTTATTCTATTAACTTTAGTGATTTTAGCATCTTTGATGGTAACATGTTATTTGTTATTGTATAAAAGATGGAGGTAATGCTGTTGACTTTGATCTGTTGTACTTATTTTATTTGCAGTAATTATGTAGCTCATTATATGAGTTTTCCCTTAAATACAGATTGAAGCAAAGAATTTGTATAAAAATTACTCAATTACGAAAAAACAATCGCCATAAGAATAAACAAGGTGATTATTTTTGACTTTTTGGACAAAACGATGGTTTTATAGATCAATATGGAAAGAAGTTGGGCAAAACTGTCCCAGAATTGCAACTTGGATAAAACTTTGGAATTACTATCTGGTATTTTCTGCATATTTTTAGGATTTAATATCTTTCGATCTATTTTGTTGTCACATTTGGTATATTTTCATCTAAATACAGGGATGACTACATTGAGGTCACTTAATGTTTCAAATACAAGAGCTTCCAATGGAAATGCTACCGTTTCTTCTTCAAGTCCAAGAGTTTTGAGAATTGGGGTGCTGTTTACTCTGAATTTTGTCATTGGAAGATCAGTAAAAGCCACAGCCACCTTTTGGGCACAATAGATATAGTCCAATCAGTAAAATAGTCCGGATGTTCATTTTACTAAGACGGATTGAGAGCTCAATAACAAGTTGTAGAGGGATTGAGATACATCATGTACTATACTTTAAACCATTTAAACTTAGACGGATGTTAATTTTACTATAATTACAGATGGCTCTATCCATTCTAAAGTGGATGGTTATTTTGGGTATACTATTTGTAGTATAATTTATTACCATGCTGTGTTAATGTAAACAAAAAATTAAAAGAAAAATTGAAATAGGTTGGATGTTCATTTTACTAGGTAGGATGATGGTTATTTTCATTCTAATTTGGATGTTTAATTGATTTGGATTGAATTTAACATAATTTTGCCTTATTGGAAGACTTTGTTAAAAATATTGTGAGTATGGAGTCTATTATAATTTAAAAATTTACTAACACGCTTAATTCTATTTAAGTTAGTCATTTTCTTAAAATTTAAGCTAAAAAATTATAAAAAAATATGTCACTATTAGATTAAGTGTCCAGTAAATGAAAAAATTAATCGGTACTATATTTGCTGTTTATATTGCTCTTATTCATTGCTGTTTATATTGATTAATACAATAAGAATTCTTGCTGTTTATGTTGATCTTATTAATTGAATTTTATTTTTTGCATCAATGATTGAGATAAATCATGTACTATACTCTAAACCATTTAAACTAAGGTGGATGTTCATTTTAATATGATTGTGGATGGTTCTTTTCTTTCTAAAATGGATGATTACTTTCGGTATACCATTTGTAGTATAATTTATGACCCTATTGTGTTGATGTAAATAAAAAATTAAAAGAAAAACTAAAATAGGCCAGATGTTCATTTATTGTAAATCATAGCTTTATAGGTTCTTGAGTTCATATATATGGCATAAAGATTAACAAAGTTAAAAGATCTATAGTATGTTGTCATTTACATTGTTCAATATTACATAACAAAAAAATTCATAGAGCAAGCAATATCTTCTCAAAATATTGGCTGCTTTCTATGATGCAGTGTACCCTGCCGCCTCAAAGAGAGGGAAGTATTTGTACACGACAGGCTTTACCTTTCCTTCTGTAATTACTGGCCAAACATTCTTCTCCCCTTCATAGTGTACAATCTCATCAAGAGGTCTCTTAGATACGCCACTCATAGTGAAGACTCAAAAAAAATCATAAACCACAAAAAGAGGGTAATTTGACAGCACAAATAAATCCTATCTTCACCATCTGTCTTACAATATGGAAGTATGTAACTGCAAGCCAACCATAAAAGTTTGTAAACCATACAAGACTCCAATACTTTTTCATGCTAAAATAAATTCAACTAAAACTCATTGCATGAGAAATACATAAACATTAAATAGATTAAATTGCATGCTATATACTACAAAATGCAAACAAGGTATGAAACTAAGAATAAGGTAGAGCAATGATTGATTTCTAGCTAGAACTCTAAACTCTATTCAGACTAATATCCAAGGTCAGTACACATAATCATAATTAAGAAATGATTTAGTTTCTAGTTAAAACTCTAGGTCTTATTCAGGCAAGTAATAAGCTAAATAAATGAATATCTTTCTCTTCACCCCTCAACTGAGAATAAAATAAGCTCAATTTAACACTATAATTAATTACCACTATATAATAACATGGTGAGGATGAACCTATAAGACCAAGCTCATGAATATAGAATCTAGAAGGGAAAAAAAAAGAAACAAACAGCATTAACTAACACAGTAGAGCAAGCTAACTTCAATTTACTCAAATAACTAAAAGGCAAAAGCTCGAACCTTTGCTATCCAAACTTAAATTCCCTCTTGAGAAAATTGGAATCAAAATTCATTGAATAATTAGTGAATTGAAAAATTAGAGGATATAGATAAGTAGTTTTTCAGTAAGAAGAGTGGAAATTTTAAGTTTTTGCAATTCTTCCCGCGCAAAAATTAAATCAAAAGCAACCATCTACATCATAATTTTATTCAACAAGTTCCCACACAATAATTATGCAGCAAGTGAGGTTTTCACTATGATAAATCTAACAACTCAGCAATATAAACATAATAAAGAACTAGAAGCAGCATAAACAGGAATCATGAGAAAAAGACATCAAGCCACTAACCGGTTAACGTCGATGATGGTAGGTGTAGTCAGGCAGACACACCAACGAGACCGTGAACCATCCAACGGTCACGTAGGAGTAGGACCCAGGCCGCCAGCTGACGCAGAATGGCGAGCGCGAACGACGTTGGGTGATGTAGGTCGCGTCGGCGCAGATTGGGGTTCCAAATCGCGCGGGGATGGAGCGGCCGGGTGTTCAGCCACAACGTTGCTCACGGGTTGCTTCCAGCGAGGGTGATGGCACGCGACGGAGGCTCCGTGTCCGGCGGCAACTCGGACGGGGTGTGATGGAGGTTGGCCCCTGAAGTCCTGTGCAGTAGGAGTTCGTAGGTCACACGGCGGCTGCTAAGGGTGGGATGTTCAGTTGCGACAATTGGGGTTTTGAGTTGTAGCGTGGCCTTCCATTCAAAATAGGGGAATTGGGAAAAAATTGAAATTAGGGGTTAAACAAAACTCAGCAGGCATTTAGGTTAATTAGGGTAAAAAGGGGTTAATTTTTATTTTTAATTTATATTGGGCTTAACAAACAGCCCATTATAACTATTGTATAGATACTTCATTGGCTCCCTAGCGGGATTCATTATTTAAATCAAAATGACCCAAGTGTTAATCATTGATATTTGTAACCAAATTAATTAAAGGTAATGTCTATTTTATTATTTTAGTTCTTGAAATATGTCTAATGAGTCAATTTAGTTATTATCATTTTAAAACCACATTGATTACAATTTAAAAGTGTCAATATATATATCAAATAGGCATTATAATAGTAAGGTGACATTTAACTATCTATACGAAAGTTTGGTTATAGACTAATAAAGTCATCAAACTAATTTTAAAAACAAAAATAGACACTACCTTTGAGCTAAGTTATTAACTATTGTTCTAATATTAATGGTAAGATCAACAAGTTCTACACGGCAATTAGATGTAGTCAACATGATAAATGATGTTTTGGCATGTTATTATATTATACAGAAGCATCAAAGACTCATGGTCTCATATGATACGTACCTAATATGATGATAGTAATTCACATAATTTAACGCAAATTAAAATATAGTTTAAAGGGGTCAACAAGGATTTCCTTTTATTTAAAAATAACGTGTGTATAGTGTGTTTCCCTTCCACTATAATAATCTTCAAAATATGTGAATGCATGCACTTTGTTTAAGAAAAGATTATAAGATATGGTGGTGCTTTGAAGTAGACATCATTCATTACTTTCAAATTCAAATAAAAGCAGACCCCTTACCCACTTTCGTTTTTTTTTTTTCCCTTTTGTTTTGTCTTGGCGCTATTACTATATAATGAATGATGACTGATAAAAAAAATAGTAAAATTTAAAATAAATATTATTAAGAAATAGATGAGTATCAACAGTGACGATTAATTTTTTGGTGGATACTACCATGAAGATTTTATTATTGTCTTTATACGAAGATGCTTCTTTTTTACCATTAGATGATGAAATATATGGTTTGATTTTGATGTGTTACAAAAATATTATTTTTTTAAAGTATGGCTAAACAAACAAAGTACACTTTTAACATAAGAATCTTCATAAAAAGATGTTTTTAGCATCTTCATTTGAGTAGTTGTCTAATTTTTTTTGGCCGAAAAATCTCTTAAGAGTAAAATTTTTTTCATGATCACAAAATGTTTTTATATATACAACGTAACAGTTAAAAATCTGCTTATTAATAGATTCTTCCTTTTCAATTTTTCTACTAATTCGATTAAGAAAATCATCAAAAGATAGGATAAATTAAAGGAACTTTTGATAGCTTTTGTTATTAGTTCCAAAATAATTTCAAGTTTGGATGCATAGATGATTGTATAAATTCATGCAATAATTGTCTGTTAAGATTGTTATGGAGGCAAAATTGAACATTTCTTTTAAATAAAGATAGAATAGAAGATTAGAAGTCTTATTGTACTTAATTCTTTATATAATTGCACCCGTCACTTGGGGAAAAAATAATAATAAGAGAAAAAGGAACATATGAGTATTCAATAATCATATATTTATTGAAATGTGGTCATAAAAAAATGATCACAAGAATAATAAATTTTAGTTAGTTATAATGAACATTAAGGGTCTTTATCTTGTTATGTGATATCTCACCAATCACCCACTTGTTCTTTCTCTCTCTCAAGCAGATGGACAAAAAACACCTTAGAAGTAGAAGTCATTGTCATCAAGAATGAATTTCAACTTCATATTCATCATTAATGAAATTGTGGTTATTAAAATTGATCATATCCTACCGTTGTATATATGGTACTTGTTTATATGTTATTAAATTGATAAAAAAAATATTTTTTTATAAAAAAATAACTCAAAAAAAATGTTCTTAAAAGTTCACCAAAGCCCATATTTATGGATGAAACAAATTTTTTATGGATGAATTTTATGTGTTTGTAAAACTATAAATAGAAATTTCATAAACAATTCTAATCATTTTAACTTCAACAACTAAACATACCTTTATGTAAGAATTTGATAATATCTTATTATCGTCATTAGAATAATTCTTTGTAGTTTTCTAACTTTCTCTATTTTTTAAAATATTATTAATTTCCTTTAAGTATAATTAAACTTACTTATCTTATAAATAGTGTTTTCCTTAGAGCAATGATGCACAGTCAAAAATTTAATTTAAAATTATTTTCACAAAAATTATAAAATAAAATGAAATACAGAGTAGTGTTGACTAATTTGTTTAAAAAGTCAATATACATTTATCATTTAATAACTGAATTCTGACAATTTAATAACTCATTTTTCATTTGATGTCATTAATTGTATCATACATTCATACCTAACTCATTTATCATTTCTAAAGGAAAAAAGTACAGTTATTTTATTGAGATGGATCTCATAATGAATTAGAAGGCTCATTAAATATACAATTGGTGCTAAATGGTGAGACTTGTCAAAATTTGTAAGTTATTCCTCTGTTTTTATGTAAGATCAATTCTCATGTTAATGTGACCTTTAACATATCTTAGTTGTAACATTATACTTATTACTAGTCTAATGTCATATTAATTGTATTATACCTAACTCATTTATCATTTATGAACCAAAAGGATGAGTGGTTGCTTATTAAGTATAAACTGTAGTATCGGCTCTTCATAATTCTTATTATTTCGTACGTTATTGATACTTGTTTTTCCCTAATATCTTTTTTTCTTTTTGGGTAGTTAGGAAACATCTCATGTATACTTGCTAAAATCCACATGCCCTCTTTTGGTTTTATGCTTGTTTGAGATCTAACAAAAATTAAAGTTCGAGTGGTTTAGAGTAGGGCTGGAAGAAAGTCAAGTTCGATTTACGAAAATTAAGTTTAGCTCACGCCTCGACTCATTAATAATTGAGTCTATTTCGTAAGCTCAAGGTCAGCTTAATGAAAGCTTACGAGCTGACTCGAGCTCACAAACTGGCTCAAATAATAGACACATAATCTATAATTCTATATCAATAAATTATAACTTATATATATTAAAAATATAAAAAAATTAATTTTATATATTGTTAAATTTAATTTATACTTTTAATATTATATATATAATCGAGCCAATTCACGAGCTAATGAGTGGAGCTTATCCAAGCTCAAACTCACTTCATTTAATTTACGAGCACAATTCCAAACTCAAGCTCGGTTCACTAACTCTCGAGTTCAGCTTATCAAACTATTAACAAATCGAACTCTAACTGACTCATGAGTTAGCTTGACTCACTTTCAGTTCTAGCTCTAGAGTTTAGACCTAGTTGGCACGATACTTGCACTTTTCGTTCAACAACCTATACCTCCATATAAGCTTTAATTTTCCTCTAAGTTTAGAAACTCCCATTACAAAATTACTTGCTTAAAGATAACTCAATGAAACCTGTATCAATATCCTATGATTCTTGTCATACTTTGTTGTTTGGAAGTTGAGATGGGACCAATTGCATGTTCTAAAGTCTAAACATTGTTCATATTTTGTTAAATGTCACTTCACATTTGAGTCATAAGACAATGCCAATAAGGATCATGTGTTCAATTAACCATACTAACCGAACATAAAAGACATTAGTATATTATGGGTTACCTAGAGTTTAGATTAATGAAATTTAATTTCCTATTCACCACAACAAATTTTATGCTTCTTATGGTGGCAAAGAGAGGGTTGGCCCCAACATGTTAGTTCAGTTCTTGTTGGACCACAATTCCAATTCCAAATGGCACTAAACATAGTTTTTGATGATTTCAATTCTCTTTGCACAAAGTGCATAAATTGCTTTAACTTAGTTAATAGTTGATTTAAGCAAAGAACCCCACCAAAGGGGTAATAGATTAGAGGATGAGGATCCATGTAGATTGTAGATCAATCTTATCTATATTTGAGAAAGTCCCTACACCCATCACTTTTATACACTAGACAACACCCTTGCTTTTATCCTATACAATTAGGAGCTATCTTATATATGGTTAAGTAATCACTAATCACAACTTCAATAATGTTAATGTTTTTTTTTGTCTATGTTATTGGATAGAGAGTTATGTCTAATATTTAGGGTTAAAATGAATTTGTCAAATCTCTCTTTTTTTTTTTTGGTATAGAAAAATTTATGTAAATTCAAAAATTTTCAGTCTATCAAAATTAAAACACATTTTTAGATTCAGCAAACACTTATGGAAATACTTACAAATAATTTATCAAAGAAATTTTCACAATTTGTCAAGTTTCTCTTTTTTTAATGTACCATTTTTATATGGAGATGGGTAATAATTTTGATGGGTTCATACACAAGTGGACTAAAAGTTTGAAAGGACCACAAATCTTTAAAATTGGAGCCTTGAATGAACAAATAAACTCCAAACTAGTTACAAATCCAAAATTAAATGTTGTTGCTAAAATTTGTCAAATTTAAGAAGAACATCATTAGTCAAATAATGCGCCACCATTTTGATAAGATTTCTGACTCATAATAAGGAGATAGCATTTATGGGAGTAGCTAATAATGCATAATAGGCCATTGAGTTTATCTACACAAAATAATTCCACCTTATTCTTACTTCTCTATATGACTATATGTGTGTGTTTGGATTGTGGTTGGTCAAACTGGAGTTTGAATAAAAGTGATTTTATAGAATTGATTTTGGATAGAAGTAAGTTTGTGTCAACATGATTTATGTTTGGCAATTCTTTACTAAAATTGATTTTGATAAAATAAATATTTTAATACTCTTTTTTAGAACGTTATAATTTTTAACTATTGTTATTATTATTTATAGTTAATTTTTTTGTTTAATTTATTTTACCTAATGGGATCAATAAATTCTATTATAAAAAGATAATAATAAATATAATACACAAAAATTATAACTATAAAAATATATAATGTCAAATAAAAAAATTAATAAAAAATATAAATAATAAATAATAAAAAAAGAACTCATATAGAGAAGAATAATAAGAATTCTATAAATAATGCAATAATATGTATAAAGGATAAAGTTGGTAAAAGAAAAATAAATATTGAAGGTATTGGCTAAAAGCACGTTAGTGTAACGGAGAAGTTAGAAATTATTGCTTCTTGTAAACGTGATTTTTCAAGAAGTTAGAAATTATCACTTCTGCGTTTGTAAAAAAAAATTTAGCCAAACAAAAAAGTGAAGCTTTCAAGAAGCTCTAACGTACTTTTCTTCTTCAAACGTGGTTACCAAACACACTCTATATCCTTGGTTACAAGGTTACATTATTGACATGAAGATTGCATGAATGTGACCCAAATGCTGATCAATATATTTTTTGTAAGTTTTCAACCTTACAGAGATTCCAAACATGAGAAAGAGGTTATATATAGGGGTGACAAACAGACTTAAACCTGTCAGATTGGTTCGTATAACTTGTTAAAAAAGGCGAATTAGATTGAAAATCTGAGACCATCGTACTTAAAAAGTTCTCTTAATCCGCACCGCTTAATATGACCCAAATGCTGATTTTTTTTTTTTTCAAATAAAAAAACAGCCCTACAGAGATCCCAAACATGAGAAAGAGGTTACACAGACTCAAGAACAACAACAAGAACAAGAAACAAAATAACAACAATTAACAGAGCAACAAAACAACGAATTTAATTGATACACTATTAGTATAAAATAGTTTTATACATATATTTAATTACGTATTTATCATGTCAACAAAAATAATTAATTTTTATATTAACTGCATAAATAATTATCTAAAAATCTGGATATAATTAGACAATTATGTAAAATATTTTATACTGTCTTGTATCAAAATTAAACTCAATAATATATCTCTTTTAAATTAAGGCATAACAGCAAGTGTTTACTTTTTAGACATAGATATTGGATAGCACCATAAAAGGAATGGGAAAGATAGATTCTTAGTAGATAATGTGTGACACAAAATCTGACATATATGTAACACACTTTTATGTCCAGTGTAAGAGGGATTGTCTTACAATGCAAGTAGTATAAAGACAAAGACAAATCATAAATATACACATGTCATGGGAATGTCATGTTATTGTTATATTATATTTTATTTCTTCAAATTTTATGAAAGGAGTATGGCATGGATGCATTATATTATATTTTAACATATCCATAATGTTTTGGATGGTTAACAAACCGTCCATCCATACAAAATCCAAACAGAGCAATTTATGTATTTTACAACTTTAGGTTACGATGGCATTTAGGGCCTCTCTTTATGAGTCATTATCCAATTGCCTTATCCATGATGTTGATTGAATCCAATAGTCTATCACATATTCAACTCAAAAATACCTTTTGTGGATTGAATTTCAGAATTCAAATACATTACGCATAAATTTAGAGAAATGTAATTTATTGTGTTTGAGGGCACCAAGACACTCAATTTAGGTCCAGTTTAGGTAAACAACTTAATTAAATTCCTTTTGATAAAATAACTTAAACAATAAATAATTATATTAAAAGTAGCTTATAAATTTTGTGTTTGAGTTTTTAGCTTTAAAAGTGCTTATTTTATAGAAATGTGATAAAAAATAATAGTATTATGAGAGAAGTCATTTTTTTAACTTTTCTATAAGCTCCTAAATAACTTCTTAAAAAGCTGCAATTTGATTTTGAAAATTGCACCAGACATTAATTCTACTATTTTTTATAAGTTAAAAGTTCAAAAAAGTTACTTTTAAAACTTCCCAAACAGAACCTTAGTATATATGTAGAAGCAACATTGTCTCAATTACAATTAAAGATAGAAAACATACAAAAGAGAATTTAATTGAAATTCCTACGTCTATTTAGTTCTGAAAACAGAACAAAATAAAATATTGAGAATAAAAAACAAAAGATAGAGATACAAAATTTAGTGTTTTTGTATTTTATTTAGTGATAAACTAGAACAAATTATGAAAATACAATTTATTCTCATTATTCTTCATTCAAAAAATTTGAGATGAAAAATATAATAATAAAAAATATAATTATAAAAAATTAACAAGA
>NC_029793.2:7255712-7256314 GCF_000816755.2 Arachis ipaensis | reverse complement strand
ATTTGTAAAATATAATTTTTTATTTCTGTATTTCTATCTCATTATTCCATACTTATAAACAAACACAGATCCTAAGTGACAATTTTTTTTCTTTTGTTTGTTGATGATAGATTGCATGTGATTTTAATGTTCTTAAAGAAGATAACAATATAACATGCAATAACTTCATACTTATCCATTGCACTTTGTCAATTTTTGCTTGCTAGCCCTTGTGGATGAGAGGGGTCAATTTGTAAACAGAAATAATCCTAAGTTCCTAATGATTGTCTAGCTGCCTTATTGGCTTATCATTTTTGTACATGCATAAAGAAAAATCTTGTTTTACCAGGTTATCAAAATTAAGAATGCATCGCGCCAGTTGACAAAATTTGCCTGTACTCATCCTACTTTTTGTTGGTTAAAATAATGTCCAACAACGATAGAAAATTGGGTCATTATTGAGTGTAATCCTTCTATCATCATAATGCAAGCTGCTTACACCGTCAAAAAATAAAAATAAAAATAAATTAAGAGTGCACCTAAACTCATGAAAAGTTTTACTGTTTTAGGTTTTCTAACGAGATTTTTCTTTTTCTTTTTTTTCATTTTCTAAGAGCTAAACT
>NC_029793.2:7249897-7255683 GCF_000816755.2 Arachis ipaensis | reverse complement strand
ATTTACACTTTTAGTACATGTAATTTTATTAAGACAAATAAAAAATATAAAATATATACAAATTCAAAAGAAACTCTTATATAAGGGGTGTTAAAAATATGATTATCTATAGATAAATTAACTAATTTGACTCGGCTTAATTGAAGTCCCAAAATTATTGAACTAAAAAACAAATAGTATTAAAAATCACCTTTGATATTTATCACCTTGTCAATTCCCAACATATCCATTTTTATCCAAATCTAACAAACAGAACTCTAGTCCAACTGACAGAAGTAGTTCAAAACCTGCATTGGAGAAACATCACCAAAAACAGCAGGAACCAAAAAGGTCAAACTAACGGGTTCTATATTTTTTACTTTGGGCTTAACCCAACCAATTTTAGTAGCATATGGTTAAGAAGAGAGTATATCATGTCCCAAAAAGGGAGAAGAGAATATATTAATTGGGCTAAGCCCAATGATTTATTCATTTTTGTAATTAAAAGCATATCTATCAATTTAGAGCAACAACATCCCAAAAAAAAAAAAAAAGAATTTAAGAACATTATAGATTGTCAACTAACTATAACTCAAATAACATAATTTTCTTCTTCTTCATCTAAAGACTTTGGGTTTGAGTCTCACCAATCTATTTGACAAAAAAACATAGATTCATAGAAGAGACAATATCATATGCTGACCAAAAAGAGGAACACCAAAGATAAAATAAATAAAGGATTTAGTTAATATATATCCTAAAAGAATTTGGATTCTCTAAAGTTTGAATTTCACTTTAAAGAATAAAGTGTGATCTCTCACCATTTATTTTATAGGTATGACCAAGAATAAATATGAAAGAGAAACCATTCAAGGGTAGAAGGTCACACTTTACCCTCTAAAGTACAAATTTAAAATTTAGAGGATCCAAATTCATCCTAAAATACATAATAAGTTTACCATTAATGAAAATTTAAAAATTTTTTATTTAATAAATATAAAATAAATATATTAAAAATTTAAATTTTTATATTTTCAAAAAAAGCTTTCTCACTTTGTAATTTTAACCGGAAAATTCAAGAGCTTGGTTGAGTCTTCGCCCCAAAGAATTTATATGGTTGTCTAAGACACAGATCATGAAGGGTTATGGGTCAATTCTTTATTGGATGGCTCCTGCTATTGTCTTCCTAGGATGTGTTCTGTTCCATAGTGCTCCATTGATATGCCAAGAGTGACTAGTGCTGTTTTGATTGGAGTTTATGCATTGGTCTCATTTAGCAGTGCTTTTTTTTGTGTATCTGAGGTCTTTGGTATCTGCACTTCTTGGATTAAAAGCTTCATCAGCCTTCTTCTCTAGTTTCAATAAGGCTATCTTCAATGCTCCTATGTTATTCTTTATGAGTTAATTAATCATTATTCTAACTCATAAAATATAACCTCCTTACTTGCAGGCTTCATCAGATTTGAGTATTCTGTACCTTGATATACCTTATTCCATCACTTTTGTAGCTATTGAAATTGTGGTGATAATTGGTATAATGGCTTCAGTCACATGGCAAGTTCTAATAGTTGCAATTCCTGCTACGCTAGCATCAAAATACGTTCAGGTTTGTCCACTTTTACTGTGAAATTTGCATTGGACTCCATGTTATTTTATTTTATTATTACTATTTTTTAATTATTTTTAATATAAAAGGGATATTATCAAGCCTCTGCAAGAGAAATAATAAGGATCAATGGAACAACCAAAGCACCAGTGATGAATTTTGCAGCTGAGACATCACTTAGAGTGGTTACTGTTAGAGCATTCAACATGGTGGATAGATTTGTCAAGAACTACCTAAAACTTGTAGAAACAGATGCATCACTATTCTTTCATTCTAATGTGACCATGGAATGGTTGATTATAAGGATTGAAACACTTCAAAACTTGACAGTCTTCACTGCAGCCTTGTTACTTATTCTAGTTCCTATGGATTATGTGTCCCCAGGTAATGCTAATATTACATAATAAATAAAACAGTTGTCATGGTTTATCAATTCGACATTGATTTCAGATTAGATATCGTCGGAATGCACCAATAGTCCTGAAAGGAATCACTTGCACATTCAAAGAAGGGAGTAGAGTGGGAGTTGTAGGAAGGACAGGAAGTGGAAAAACAACACTTATAAGTGCTTTGTTCCGATTGGTTGAGCCTTCAAGAGGTAACATTATTATTGATGAGATTGACATATGCTCATTGGAGTTGAAGGATTTGAGAATGAAGCTTAGTATTATCCCTCAAGAAGCAACTCTTTTCAAGGGTAGCATTACAACAAACTTGGACCCTTTAGGCCTTTACTCAGATGATGAAATATGGAAGGTGAACAACTAACTCCAAAAGTTCTAAAAATTAGAAAAGCATTTTCTCTAAAATTTCTTTCAAAATTACCCTTCTATTAAGGGCTAATTGTTTTAATAAACACATGAGGCAAAGAAAAATTACAATTTGATTGCTTCAAGGAATCAAATTGCACATTACAAAAGTTTAGGAGATAAAATTGTAATTTACCTCCCAAAATTTTGGATTCTAGGAACATTACTTTTCATTAAGTAAATGTAGAAAATAAATTGTTTTAATCTGCTTTTTTATTGATCATAAACACATATATATACATCATTTGATATGAAATTATATTAAATATTTCTTATATTAAAAGGCATAATTTACTATCCTAATGAATAAATATACACTAGAATACTCAAAGAGTACTGTATTTATCCTTAATTATATTCTATGTATATTTAAATTATCAATTAATAATAAACATTTTAATCAGAAATTTAATATTTACATAAGTTTCAGAGAAGTATCAAATTAAAGTAGACAATCAGCAAACTATCAAGTCTCTTGAACTCATCGGGTGAGTTATTTTTAGGTAAATTTAGACTTCACAGACATAATCCATAAAAGGATGACTACATACAACACTACTACATACATAATCCATAAAAGGATGACTACATACAACACTACTAATATCACTTCTATAATACGGCTGGATCTGCAATAGTTAAAAATTACTACAGTACTACTCATAATAAATAAATATATACTAGAGTACTCAAAGAGTACTGTATTTATCCTTAATTATATTCTATGTATATCTAAATTATCCATTAATAATAAACAATTTGATCAGAAATTTAATATTTACATAGGTTTCAGAGAAGTATCAACTTAAAGTAGACAATCAGCAAACTACCAAGTCTCTTGGACTCATCATGTGAGTTATCTTTAGGTAAATTTGGACTTCACAGACATAATCCATAAAAGGATGACTACATACAACACTACTACATACATAATCCATAAAAGGATGACTACATACAACACTACTAATATCACTTCTATAATACGGCTGGATCTGCAATAGTTAAAAATTACTACAGTACTACTCATAATAAATAAATATATACGAGAGTACTCAAAGAGTACTGTATTTATCCTTAATTATATTCTATGTATATCTAAATTATCCATTAATAATAAACATTTTGATCAGAAATTTAATATTTACATAAGTTTCAGAGAAGTATCAACTTAAAGTAGACAATCAGCAAACTACCAAGTCTCTTGGACTCATCATGTGAGTTATCTTTAGGTAAATTTGGACTTCACAGACATAATCCATAAAAGGATGACTACATACAACACTACTACAAACATAATCCATAAAAGGATGATTACATACAACACTACTAATATCACTGCTATAATACGGCTGGATCTGCAATAGTTCAAAATTACTACAGTACTACTCACTAAAATATCCACATCTATTTAATTTTTTTCATTATAAATAAAACTAAATATAAATGAGTGAATTCTAAATAACTAATTTTTGAAACTTTTTATTTGATTATTTTAAATATTGCAAAGAAAATGTATATAACATTAAATTCATGTATATGTTTACTGTAATTTAAGGTTTAGAATGAAAAAATTTCAGATTTTTTTAATTTGATTCTATTTTTTTACAAGATTATTTAGTTCTTAAAAAAACACTAAAAACTTAAAAATAAATCCCACTTAAAAAACCAAAGATATTAATAGTAAAATTCATATTGACCACTTCTAAAGATAAAAAATAAAATTTGGTTGACAAAATTATTTAAATTAAAAAATCAAAATTTTTAAATTACTCAATTTTTATATTATTTTTTATTAGTTTAATATTAATAATAATTAATTATAACAGGAATACATAAAGAATACATAATATTAATAGACAATATAAATTTCACTACTAATATTTTTTATTTTTTTTTGTAGAAATTTAATACGGAGCCTCCTTCGAGCCAGACTCTCACTGTTGCTCGCAATAAACTCATGACACGTTAAAATTGTATTCGAAGTAACAGAATAAGATGAAGTGCAATGAAAAGTGTTGCCATTCAAATACTTCATATCATCTCCGAAAGAATACAATAGAAAATGAGCTCCTCAATATTAGAACGTAACGAGAAAAACATGAGTGGCAGCACCAAAAAAAGGTGGGCCATATAGACAAGATAACAATGATACAAACCTTAGAGTGGTGCAGGATGACAGAACCATCAAAATTGAAGAGTATATTCTCACAGGTGTCATAAGCAAATATGAGGAAGCCACTCAAACT
The DNA here is from genome assembly GCF_000816755.2 of Arachis ipaensis. Lineage (NCBI taxonomy): Eukaryota > Viridiplantae > Streptophyta > Magnoliopsida > Fabales > Fabaceae > Arachis > Arachis ipaensis. The sequence continues at coordinate 7,251,043 of NC_029793.2, read as the reverse complement.
GCTAAGAAAGTAAATAACCTACGCATATGCTTAAGTACGGGACAAGACCAATAACAACCAGTGTCGTCACAAAAAGAATAAAAAATCTGTCATTAGTTCAGTGATTTAAGCCAGCATTGGTATGATACCTTCCAGGTGATCCACATAAAACATTACTTATACGTGTCAATATTAAAATTACAAAATTTGTAGCATAAAAATTTTAATTAAACCAACTCAAAGTAAAGATGACGTAAATCTCTAAAGGAAAATATTATTCATACACAAGATTATCTAGTTTTAAAAAAAAAAAACGCAAGACCTTAAAAATAAATCTCACTTCAAAAATCAAAGATATTAGTAATAAAATTCATATGGATCATATATCAATAAGAAATAAAAAGTTTTTAAAGATAAAAAATAAAATTTGGTTGATAAAATTATTTAAATTAAAAGTTCAAAATTTTTAAATTACTCAATACTTATATTATTTTTTATTAGTTTAATATTAATAATAATTAATTATAACATTAATTTTTTATTAGAAATTTAATATCACCACACACCACAATATTCATATTTATTATATTTTATTTACTAATATTCAACTATATTGTCTATTGAATATTAATAGGTAATATTCTATATATAATATATAATTATACACGGGGACGGATTTACTCATATAGGAGTGAGACAAGTGTCCCAGTGAAATTTTAAATATTACTTAGTGACTTTTAGTAATAAAGTTAGTTGTTTCCACTATAAATTTAATTTTATTGATACTTTTATTGTTCTGTTTGTTAATTGTTTATGTAACTGTGTATTGACTTATTTTGAATTAGAAATTTAGGATATTATTCTTTTGTACTTTACTTTTTTTTATTGTTTTTGAAAATTAATTTGAGTGACTTGTTAATGGTGTGTATTGACTTATTTTGAATTAGAAATTTTGGATATTATTTTTTTGTTCTTCACTTTTTAAATAATTGTTTAATGACATATATTGAAAGAGAGATATTTGATTGTATTAAAAATAAAAATATTATTTAATCTTCTTAAAATATGAAGCCAAGAAGGATGGAATTATAAATTATTTGTTATTATTTTGATTTATTGTTTTAGTTTTTTAAATTATTGGTTACATAATTTAAAGAGTAATTATAT
>NC_029793.2:7247855-7249780 GCF_000816755.2 Arachis ipaensis | reverse complement strand
TAATTCTATATATATAGGAATTTGTAAATCGAACGAGGGTGAGTTGATTATTTACCTTAAAGCACGTTTACATATGAATTTGCATGAAATTCTAGTAAATCGACTCACCCTCATTTGATTTACTACAAACCACTTTAAATTGAATATAACTCATTCGATTTATATAAAAATGTAGCTATGGGAAATACACGTAACGTTTTCAACTTTGGGGAATTTACGTTTTTATCTTTAAATTTACACATATTTTCTCTCAATCGTCATTCTTTTATTACTGCTGTAGTTGTTGCGTTTTTTCTTTTTCTCCTTTTAATTGAGGTTCATTTGGATCCAGAAATGAATTCGATGTGTTTTTATTGATAATTGAGTCTTTTTTACTGTTTGTTCAAAAATTGAACTAATTTCAGTTCATTTGTGAATTAATTGAGGTTTACTTGATGTTGATGATAAGTATTGACCAAATTTTTTATTTTTTAAGTCAGAAATAAATTGTATGTGTTTTTGTTGATGATTGAGTCTTTTTGACTGTTTGTTCAAAACTGAACTAATTTCGATTTATTTATGTGCTAATTGAGAATTCGAGATTCACTTGCTGCTAATAATAAGTATTGACCAAATTTTTAGCAAAGAAGAATGAAATTATTCATTATTACGTTATTTAATGGCATTAGATTTCACTCCATTTCATTCGATTAGTTCAGATTTGAACAAGTAGTAAAAAAAACTCAATTATCAACAAAAGCACATCGAATTCATTTTTTTATCCAAATGAACGTCAAATAAACTAATAAGTGAACCGAAATTACTTAAGGAATAAAAAACTTGGTCAAAACTTAACAACAGCATCAACTGAATCTAAATTAACACACAAATGAACCGAAATTAGTTCAGTTTTGAACAAGCAGTAAAAAAGACTCAATCATCAACAAAAACACATAATTTATTTTTGAATACAAATGAACCTCAATTAAACTAAGAAATGAATCGAAATTACTTAAAAAATAAAAAATTTGGTCAATACTTATTAGCAACATCAAGTGAACCTCAATTAATTCACAAATGAACCGAAATTAGTTCAATTTTAAACAAATAGTAAAAAGCTCAATTATCAGCAGAGACACATCGAATTCATTTCTGGATCCAAATGAACCTCAATTAAAAGGAGAAAAAGAAAAAACGCAATAGCAACAGCAACAATAAAAGAATGACGATTGAGAGAAAACATGCGAAGAAGAATAAGGAGGAGGAATGCGAATAAGAAGGAAGAACAGAAAGAAGAATAAAGAATGTGAAGACGAAGAAGGAGGAAAGCGAAAAAGAAGGAAGAATGCAAAGAAAAAGATAAAGAAGCATTATTAAAACACGTGTGCGTACACGCTAATGTAATAAAATTGGTTTTTGTTGAGCACGCTAGTGTAATAAAAGTAGTTTTTATTGAGTTTGACAGTTTGAACATGTTTAATTGAACTTGAAACAAAAAATATTTGGATGTGTAATTAGACAGTTAAATATGTAACATGCATTAGAATAATATTTTACTAAAAATAAACTCATTTTTTAAGAAACTATGAATTTTTTTTTAAAGTTAAGAATGAGATTTAAACTTGTGACCTCTAAATAAATATTAAGAGATTATGCCATTTAAAATATAATTCGTTGGCTATTATTCCTAAAAAAATTTATAATTCATTAAAATTTAAAATTTTAAAATTAAAAATAAAATCAAACCTACTATAAGAACATAATAAATCCAGAAAACAAACCCCAACAAACGTACAAATTAACTACATAAAAATCTATTATTAAATTCATTTACTCCGATAAAATCTAATAAAATTATAAAATCCTCAATTAAATACTAATAAATTAACAAATCAAATTCTGAAAAATAATTACTTATTACTACATCTTATAGTTATCCTATGTAT
>NC_029793.2:7243055-7247777 GCF_000816755.2 Arachis ipaensis | reverse complement strand
TATGGTTATTTTAAAATTAAATATAATTAAATAATTATATAAAATCATTTATACTATTAAAACTAAAATTTTACCAAGTTACTTGTTCTCTACTTAAAGTATTTTTTATTTGGAAAATGTCATTTCTTTATAATTATCCTAATATTTGAATATTTAACCTTTTTTTTTTGTCATCAGATGTATTCCTCTACCTTGTATGGGAAGAAAGAAATAGCAGAGTTTTTAACCTTTAATACTACTAAACATTAAACAAGTAAAGTGAGTGAGTGAATTTTGAGTGAGGCATAAACACAAACAGTAGGAAGACAGAAAATGAGTGAAGGTGATCAAACTCCGAAGCTCTTCACCAACAAGCCCCGAAAAGGTTTCATTCTAACACTTATCAATCAATCACCCTTCTCTTTCTCTTTTCTCTTCAATCACTCTCAAACTTGCGTGTTTGGTCACAGAGCAAATCAAGCGCCACCAGAAACAGGCGCCGATGGGCACCCAGACGGCTGCTGCTGCTACTGCTCCTCCTCCGCTGCCACCGCCGAAGGAGTCTTTTTTCCGGCGCCACAAGTTTCTTTTGCCTGTGCTTTTGGCTGTGAATCTCGCCATTGGAGGTGATTCTTCTTCGCCCAATTGGTCAACACTAACAACCTTTACTTTTTTTGTCTTTTAAATGTTTGGTTTGCATTTTTACTCGTTGGCTGTGATGTCGGAAATTGATGAAATGGGGTTTTGGATCTGAGATTTCACCTAAATCTTCATGGGAGATAATTCCTTTTTAAAAAAAGAAAAAAAAGAAAGAAAAAAATTCTGCATGTATGCTTGCTACTTTTCGCCGTGTTTTATTACTGGGTTGATGATGTTGGAGAGGAATAAAGTTTCTGATTCTTTTGTGCTGATTACAAAGGGAAAATGGGCTTAATGTCCTGTTGTTAATAATAGAAATAAAAGTAATAAAGCTAAAATATAATCATCTCGGGTTTGAAATTTCTAGGGCGGCGTAAGCTTAGAATGTCCAATTTCCTTTTTTCTTAAGGAATGGGAGAGACTGAATTGATAGTACTAGTTTGGTGTTATTAGGCTATCTGAATTTTTCTCCTTTTGTAAATATGTAGAAGGTAATTATACTTCGTATGGGAAATTGTTGTGGTGATAAACGGTCGAGGCTTGCCGGACGACACTGCTTTTGGTGTGTTGATTCGGCACTGAGTTATTAATGTTAGAAATCATTTCAGTGTAACTAAGTTGAGGGCAGTGTTTGAGTGAGATCATAAGGTCTATGGCAGCTGGTAGTATTTTTTGGCTGGGTTTGGTAAAGCTTTTCTAAAAGGTGCTTGTGCACAAGCACCTCATTTTGCGTTTGGTAAATTAAAAAGTCCAAGTGCTTGAGCTTGCGGCTTTTAAAAGTTAGGGATGCTTTTCCTAAGCGGGAGCTTTTCAAAGTTGGCTTATGCTTATCAAATTTTATTTATTTTCCCGCACATATTTCCAGCTATTATATTGCCATTGAAATCCTCGTATATTTCTAACTTTTCATCCTAACTTTCACATATTCTAACACAGTCTTCATATGTTTTTTATTTTTCAACCTAATCTTCACAAATTTCAATACAAATACATCTCTATCACATATTAGGTATGAACTTCTATCTATTTATATTATTTTTTGTGCGTTGTTTTTGTATTTTTTCAGTAGATCTATTATGTTTGTTTGTTTTTTATCTGTTGTTTGAAATGTGAAGAGGTTGACTTGGTTTATGAAAACCAATTATAAAGTTTTCCTTGCATGAACATTAGTCAAAATTATAATAACATGTATATACATATGTAAATATAGATATATAATCATATGAGTAGTTTATTTGAGATATGTGTCCCATTTGTTGTGATATGTAAATGTGAGCCAATATATATAGGTGGATAATGAATGTATCCAGTACTAACATTAGATTACATACAAATTTTATTATTGACTAATGATAACTCTATTTATATTAGTACAATCAAGTAAATATTTAGACTATTAGTCTCTAAAATTTAGGTTAGGTAATTTAGTATTTTTAATGATGATGTTTAGGATAAAATAAATTTTTATGATACTTATATAAAATTTTAAAGTTAAAAAATAAAAGAGTTTATTTATTATATTTATATTTATTATGAATTTTTTTAAGTTTTAAAAGCTGTTTTTACCAAACACAATTGTGGTGCTTGTGCTTATTAAAAGTCATTTTTAATTTGATTTTACCAAACGTAAGTGCTGTAGCTTTTAAAAAACTGTCTTTTAAAAGACAGCTTTCATAAGCTATTTTTAAAAAGTAAAAGTTTTACCAAACCAAGTCTTTGAGGGTGGATAGGCTCCAGCAGTAAGGATTCTGCATGACAAGCACGTCCAAGATGAGGTTTGACAGTTGGTGAGATCATAATCTCAAAAGCATTGAATCTTGGCAGTGGTTTGACTAACAAATGAAAAAGAGAGAACAAAATTTGGGGTTTGCAGGGGGAATCAGAACATAAGCCTTTGACTTTATACTCTTGTTTTGAAAGGCCAGCACAGAAGTGGCAAGATAGAGCTACAATATGCTTTGATTCTTACAAAAGCATGTTTTCTTCTTATGATTGTCCCTTTTGCCTTGCATATGGATGAGTGAATCAATGAAACTGAAGTTGTTGCGGTTCTGAGTCTTAATCGTACATGGATGCCATTCACTTTTTAAATTTGCTGAAATGATTAACATGAAAAATTGAGTTGAGATATTTTCAATTTATTGTATGATTATGATCTAATCTCAGTCAGAATTATGTGCAATCAGTTTCACTTCTCTGTTCTACATGATTGATTTGTTAAACTCTTGATCAAGATCAAATGATCAATCCTTAGTCATATTTGGACCTTTTGTCGGATAGTAAATGCTTTTTTCATTATATAATTTTATAATTAATCAATTCATCTACCCACTACTGATACACAGATTTGTAAAAGATATATGACCATTGACATTCTTAATTTTAGCTGAAATGAATAAGATGAAAATCTGAATTGCAATTCTTGATTTCTTTCCACCAAAATTATTTAGCTGTTTTCAAATGTAAACTTACTGTAGTTGCCCAAAAATTATGGAAGATGGTTGAATGATTGCTTTGTCTGTTTCTGACCTCAGCTCGGTATATGTGCGATCCGTTTCAACTCTCCATGATGTATTATATATGATTGAGGTGAAAAAAAATGTAAATATTAAAGCAAAAGGTGTTGATGGATCTCAAAACTAGTTTATTCTCCAATAACAATTCTGTTAAATTTGGTTTTTAAATCACTTAATCATGTAAATATTGTTGCAGTTATGTATTTTAGGACAAATAAGAAAGATACTGGTGTTGAAGAAGAAGAAGATGCAAGTTCCATCAAAACCAAAGATGCTACTTCTCATGTTACAGAAACGACTGTGACCTTACCACCCATCACAACTCCTGTGATCAAACAGGAACCGATCCCTGAGGACCAACAGCGCGAACTCTTCAAGTGGATACTAGAAGAGAAGAGGAAGATCAAACCAAAAGATGCAGATGAGAAAAAGCGAATTGACGAAGAGAAAGCGCTACTTAAACAGTTCATTAGGTCAAAATCTATCCCTCATATCTAAGGTTATGTGTCTTTACGAAGCTCTTGACCTCAAATGTAACAGAATCAATTCCTCCGATGCTGCTTCAATTTATTTCTTCTGTTTTACTTGTTTGTTGATATATTTTAGACTGTACATTTGTTGAAAATTGAATTAGCCAACTTACTTAGTGGAACAAGGATCTGTTGTAATTGTATTTGTTGAGAATTGATATTTCCTTACTGCTATTACTAAATTTGATATGCGATCACCGGTTCTTTTCTTTCTTATTAACATAAACTCGGGAGTGAAATGACTCTTGTATGATTCCTGTGTTCAGTTAATGTTTTGATTCAAGTGATTTGAATAAAGTCTTGAATTAGATTGAAGGATGACTAGCTAGGTGATTGAGCATTACCATTAATGTGCATGTAAAATTTTCTAAACCACAATGAACTTCGATTTATTTATTCTTGATTTGATAAACTCTGAATGTTAGTTTATATATATAAAAATGAATTCAAAAAGGAAAAATGTAAATTTTGATACTACAGTCAATTTCAATGCATTAATCTTTTAGTTGATTGACTTTGGATTGTTAGTTTGGATAAAAAAGAAAATGTAAGGTGATTTTCTTATAGCTATACTCTTCATTGAGTAAATAGATTAACCGACAAGTTTGTTGTACAAATAACAAAATTAGGTACATTCCATTTTGTATTAACTGTATGACCCTGTCTTATCATGTATATATAGATCAGTATAAGTGTATGTGAAGATTATATCAATACTCAATAGTATTCATTCTTCTCTCAAAATTATTGGTTTCACTCTTTCAAGTCTCAACCATAGATGCTACATATCATGTTACACAATAGACTTTGTTATGACTGTTTAGAGACTATTGAAATGAAATTTAAAAAAGAATTTATTCTAATATGGCAATATAATAGAAGTATTCTAAATTTCTAACGCTTCTACTCTAATCCTTTATCCTCTGTATTCTTCTTTATGTGAAAAATTTTATGTTAAATAAAAGTTTTACTATTTCTTAAATAATATTAGTTTACTCTTTTTTTATTATTAAAAATAATTATATAATATAATACTTACAAATTAAATTAAATTCAAT
>NC_029793.2:7238446-7242978 GCF_000816755.2 Arachis ipaensis | reverse complement strand
ATGGATTTATTTTATTTTATTGAAAATAATGTCTTTTCAAAATTAATTTATAATTTAGGATTTTACATAAAAAATTTGTATATATAAATAATTAAATGAGATAAAAAGACTAAAATTTTACAAATTAAAATTTATTAAGAATTATCTTGAGATTTTTTAAACTTTTCGAGAACTGTTTTGTATTTCATCCCAGGAATTTGTTCGAATTGCATACTTACTTAATAGTCACATATGCAAGTTAACATTCTAAGTTAATAGTTATTGTTAGTGACTAACAAAAAGAGACTATATTATTTATAGAAATAAACGTTGAAAATTACTTTATATATTTTAAAAACTAAAAGATTAAAGTGTTCACTTTTAAAAATTTAGAGATTAATTTAAATAATTATTACTCAAATAAATTTTACATTTAAAAAATTCCACGCATATTTCATTCTCAATCTTTTCGGGTGCATTTAGAACTTTAAAAGGATTTGTATGTATACATTACCATCACTATCAATCAATATATTTTAGAGCCAATCAAAAGTGGGGAAATTTATTTTATATATACTAGGAGATAGATGGAAAGAGTAGAGATGTTGGAATGTTTTCAATACTTTCATAGTTTGGTTTTTATAATATTTTGACTGAAAACATTAAGGGCATAATATCAAATTTTTTTTTTAATATCAAATGACACACTAAATGCCGTATTCTAAAGCCAAACCTAAACCATGTTAATTGAATAGCTTACTGGCATATAGTATAAGATAAAAAAAAATTAAAGAAATGTTTTTTCTGAGTTTTTTTTTTTTCATACATCAAACAAATGCTGATTCTTTCATATATATGTCATATATATAACAATAAATAGTAAAAGTATATTTAATTGAATATACAAAATAAAAATAAATATGTAACACCCTACCACACAGAGTTTTACGTTTAAGTCGTAAAATAGAGATGACAAGATATTACGACCTTTAAAATAAAATGGATTATGTATAATAAATGAATGAATAGAGTATTCTAGGAGTCTTGGAAAATAGGTAAAGCAAAATCGTAAAATTAAAAGTGCAACGCTCAGAAATAAGGATTACTTGCGTGAGAAGAAAACTAAATTTCATAAGAGTAATTAAACAGAAAGTAGAAACAGAAAGTCAAGAATACAAAATAACAAATTCCTAACTTAGCCTGCGAAGTTAAGACTGGCCGGAGAATATTTAAATACGTATATACATATCCCAAAAAGCCAAAATACATGTTTAAAACTCTAGTTCTCCATAAACCTTTATAAGGCGCAAAGGTAAAACATATATACATTGGGAGAGATTGCACATATATATACATATAACAAAACAAAAAATAATCCCAAAAAGGCCACTTTGCTGCGAAGAACTCCAGACGCCTAGCAAGGTGTCTCTCGACTTGCATCTAAAAATAACAACATAGCATGGGATGAGAACCAGAGGTTCTCAGCATGGTAAAGGTGTCACGCACATAAGATATAAGGTCTTGGGAATGCCAAAGGCAATCCTAGAACGCCGATACTCAGATTATACAGCTTAATATACTAAACAGAAACCATAAAAGGGGTAGGTGTCTAGGGAATTCTAAACTCAACTTTGAACTTAACCTTAATACTAAACTTGTCCACCTTTCCTCCGTTTCTCCACCTCAGTGGGATTGCAAAGACAAACAAATAGACAATTGCAAGCACAAGTAGGGAACAAGTAGTGCAAGTAACAATTATCACAATTAACATAATATATTCAGTTAGGCATTCCCAAATAAGGCATAGCAAACAAATAAACAAAATGCACATGATGTATACCTGTTCTATAGCTGATGAGTCTCATCTGCGGTTATCAAGCCAACCCGACAAGTCCGAAAATCCTTGGACTGTCTCCCGTCGCGCATCCCCATGAGTCTATGCATAGCTTTTCTTTATTTCAATCATAATTCATACATTCATATATAACTTTACTCAATGGAGGTTATCCATTCCCGGTAATTTATACGTGTCCGGTCACCCTTACGACGTAAAGTCAACAAAGTATCAAGTCTCAACCTGGAACACGTGGTGGCGAGTCACGGTTCTGTACCCAGAGAAACTCGTATCTCAGATAACATAAGAATTCATAAGCCACATACTGTTCATAATCATCTATATTCATTTCACAATCATTCGTCATAGCCATGGCACCTTATAGCTCTCATATAGTTTATCACTTTCAACCTTTTCTTCATTCCTAAGTTACCTCTATTTCCTAACTCCGTTTAATTACTAGACTTACTACTTGTGATTTAAGGCTAAGAGAATGAAAATAGAGATTTAGAAGTTTGAAAATTAGGTTTAAAACTAAAAAAAAAACATATCTGTTGAAATAGGAGCCACGCGTACGCGTGGCTCATGCGTATGCATAGGAGTATAAAAGGCAGCTCGCGCGCCTATCCCCTTATCATACCTACGCGTGGACATGTATGCTGGCCCATTACGCGTACGCATAGGACTACTCACGTACGCATATAAGGAGGTCAGTCGAAAATTCCATGCCACGCGTACGCGTGGGCGTACGTTTTCCCAAAAATATGATTAAATTAGAAAGCTACAAAATTTTTCTATTCCAAACCAAAACTTCCGACGTGCATAACTTAATCATTTTGAATCGTTTTTCATCCGTTCTTCGAACGGCATAAACTTCATAAACCCAACTTTCATTTAAAACAAGTTTGAAACCATTTGGGGGTTCAGAAACCAAGTTATAACTTGCCGAAATTCGGCCAAAAACCAAAATTATCCAAAACTTCAAAACCTCATTTCCTTCTAAAAATCACATTCCATTCATTACCAAACCTGCATTTATCCACATAGAATATTCTTCTTCAATATCACAACAATCACCACAATAAACCATACCTCAAATCAACAATAACACACACACATTTCTCAAATTCATCAACCAAAATCATAGCTCACCAATTCTAGGTTATATGCTCATGTTCTCAAGCTATTTAATCATCAATTCATCAAATCACCGACTAGTCAACAAGCACCAAACCAGAACATACTTCTTAACAAGGATACTAAGCAATAAATATACACATACATTCCAACCTATCTTATGATTTTCTAGTCTAAGTTTTTACAAAACATTATATATTAAATACGTGAAACCTAGGTTCTTTAGTCTAAGTTTTCACAGAACATTATATATTAAATACGTGAAACCTAAATCATATTTTAGCCGATTTTCACGTATTGATCAAAGCAAAACACCAAAAACACACATACAACTTTACTTATCCAAAATCACCAAGCCTTGGCACCATCTCCAATAATGTCCACAATTTCAAGTTCCAATTACATACACACCACCTAATACAAATATACAACACATATACACCCAAACTCAATATCCAATGCACAAATTCAGAAATAAGATAGAGTTATGGTATCCTCACCTTATCTAAGCTTCGTATAAGTAAGAGTGAACGTTTTTCTGAAGTTAATTGGATCCTAATACATCAAAAAGCAAAGAAATTCAACATCACTACATAATTTTCGAAAATTAGAGGAAGAAGAGGCTGAGAATAATAAAGTGGCTTACCTATGAAATTGTTCCGATAGAATCGTAGAGCTCGACGCGGTAATCGCGTGGTCGCAAACGGTGCGGCGATCGGAGCTCGGATGGAGGAGATACGATAATTTGAAGTAACGTAAGGGTTAGGGAATTTGGTTTTCTTCTCTCTCCTGTTTGTGCTTTCAGCTAGCTCTTTGCTGAAGTAGGGAGGAAGAAGAGCCTCGGTTCATTTAAGTGTTGGGCCAGTTGGGTTTACGGGCTCAGTTTGGATCTGATTCAATCGGTTTGGTCTATTCGATCTAATTTTGGGCTGAATTTTTTGAAATTAGTGTCAAAATTTTCGTTTGATGAGTTCTATCCTAATTTAATATAATATTCACATTTCTAATTTCTTTTTTAAAATTTAATTTATTGACTAATTATTTACTAATTTAACAGGGTTTATAAAATACAAATAACACAACATATATAATATACTAACTTAAACTTAATTTTAAATAGAAATAAATAAAGAAGTTTTTAATTTTTTATAAATAAGGAGATGAGGATGATGATGGATGAATGAATGTGATTGGAGTCATTGATGAGTTTCACATGATGGCAACTGCTATAGTGCCTTAATTCAATGTGCTAATATATAAAAACAATATAATCATGCCTTTCGGTCGGCACCTCTAATATTCTTTAATTAACTCTATAGGACTTTATAAAAGATATGAAACAAATCGTCAAACTAATAAGCAAAACAAAACATGTATGAAATAAAGTTAGTATTTCATCATTCTCCTGACATTTTTTTTTCTTCCATACAGAAAAGCTTATTGTTCTTTCACTTTATTTGGCAAATTTAACATTCCTTAATTATAAAAACTTTCACATAATTTTATATATGTTAATTTTTAACACATAGATTAGAAAAAATTGGATTCAAATATATATTCTATATATATATATAGAGAGAGG
>NC_029793.2:7223607-7238383 GCF_000816755.2 Arachis ipaensis | reverse complement strand
CAAATGCATGTATAAAAATATTATGTTAAAACTTAAATACAGCTAATTTTATATAAAATTAATAGTTAAAAATCGTTAAATAATTTAACTGATTTTGCTAAAATTTTTTTACCAAAATATTATTATACGTGATGCTCAAAATTTGTTGAGACTTCTCCCAACAAAACTTATGCCAATATCTCACGTTTCTCTTTTTAAAAAAAAAAAAGATCACGTCAACTTTTTTTTTTTTACAAAAGATAGAAGACTCGAATCCGTAATTTCTTAATTGAGTATGGAAAGATTATGCTATTTAAGCTATAACTCATTGGATTAAGATCACGTCAACTTAGCCAGTAGACATATTTATTTCTACATATATTTATTATATTATTGGTCATCCAAATTTATAAATATACATATCTTCAACATATTTTTATATTCAAATATGCTGTCTATTTGAACGTGATGCTTTTCTGAATACATATAATTTCTAAACAAAGTAATAATTTAAATATTATAGTAGTTAGGATGGATATATTATTTTTGTAAATACAAATATTATATTTGTCGTTAATGCTAAAAAATTAGTTAAGACATCACAAACAAAAACCTCTCTGACCTCTACATATCTTGCACTCTTATACACGCATGCACGTTGCTCAATTCTTTCATTAACAAAAACATTGTAGCCACCATGCATATTTAATTATTTATTATTATAATTATCCATATTTAAGACAAAGCTAGCAATTTGTATCACATAATAGTAAGCTTGGAAGTTTAAAGTGCAACACATAATAATAATGGATAACAATTTTTGGATTGTGTTTGCGATAACACCATTTTTGATCTTCTTCTTCTACAAGAGGAGGAGTAATAATAAGAAGGTGAAATCAAAAGAGAGAGATGATGATGAGGTTCCATTATTAGGGAGTCTTGGATGGCCACTTATTGGAGAAACCATTCAATTTGTTTCTTCTGCTTATTCTCATCACCCTGAGACCTTCGTCGATAAGCGCCGCCACTTGTAAGTTCTTCCACATTGGTTCCATCATGTGGTAGTTTCATTGCTCTCTATATTAGGGTTCTATTATTATTAATTTGACTAGTCCAAGAAATTAAACTTGTGCCTGAATATCCTATTCCGTCCCTGACAATTATCTCGAAAAGATAACGAGGTCAAAATTTTGGGATTGATTAACACTGTGCAAAAAAAAATAACATTGACTTTTTTTGGCATAGAAATCTCGTTGTTCTTTCGAGGTAATTGTAAGAGATCGAGTTGAGTTTTTTTTTGTTAGAGACCTCGTTGTCTTTCGAGGTAATTATCCAGAGCTATTTTAGATTTTTTTCTTGAAAAAATAAAATAATTCAAAAATAATAATTTTGACTTTATAAGTTTTATCACTTCATTATGAATTCTATTAGTAGTAATTCGTTTAATTCAGTTCAAAACTTTATGATCATCTCCTTTAGTTTAGATTCTTTTTTTCTGAAACAAATGTCATGGATATAGTTTAGATTTATAATTTAGGATTCAAAATTTAAAATTTAGCTTATTTTATTATTTGTTTATTTTTTTATTGATTAATTTTTATAAGGTGAAAACTCAACTGCAAATAACTTCACGTAAAGTTCATAACCAGATAAGAGATAACATGCAAATGTGTTTGAAGAATTGAGAATTCTAAGCTAACAACTATATGTAATAAACTCAAACTCTTTCTATATATTCAATAAGAATGATAAAAAAAAAAATCTGACGGGTCTCACCGATAAGAATAAAAAAAAAAAAATAAAAAATAACAAAAATAAAAATTTAGCCCTAAATCATTAACCATTGTCCATTGGTGAAATGTCAATGATACAGACGTTATAGAATAATAAGATAACATAAGATGATAGGTTGATTGAGAGAAAGAGGTTTACCCGAGAAAGATGAAAACTTGGTAAGTGGTAAATAGTAAATTCTCTTCTTTGATGCTTGTTGAAAGCTCTGTTTTTGTTTCCCTCTATGCAATCCTCAAAGCTCTGGTTTTTAGTTTTTACCCGCTTGCTTTGCAGAATCCTTTGATGAGTTTCCACGAATTCTTTTGCAATCATTTTTTATTCTGTTACGGTTTTACCCCTCAAAGCTCTGTTTTTTCACTTTTTAATTATTTTTTTTTTTAGAATTAAGAATGCGGCTCGTACCTAAAAATTTTTAAGTGAGAAAGAAGAATTACGCCATTTGGACCGTAGCTTATGGGCTTCACTTTTTAATTTCTATTTGGTGCTATGGTTGTAGTTTTCATTACCAAAAAAAGGTATAATATCCTTATATACTAAGATATAGGGCTTGTTTGGGTGAACTTTTGATAAAAGATCTTTTTTCGAGTTATCTTTTTTTAAAAGATCTTATAGAGAAGTAAAAGTAATTTTATGTTTGGATATCTCATGTAAAAAGATCTTTTTATCTATCAATTATGTTTGGGTATAACAATATAAAAGTACTTTTTTGTTCATTTATTACACGAAAAACATCTTTTTTTTAAGGAAAAAAAATCTTTTAAAAAAAGATGTAAATTACAGCTTCTCAAAAAAGATCTTTTTTTTATTTTACTAGTGCTTTTACTTTTACTACTAGAAATTTGCCAAACACGTTAAAAAATAAAAAAAGATCTTTTTTCATTGAAAAAAGATCTTTTTTTAACAAAATAATGGCGCTCAAACATGCACGTAATGATCAGAATTCGTCATGTGTGTATTGTATTTTTAAGATGTTATCCATTTTTTTTAATATCAATTGATTATATAAAAGGAATAAAAGATATAAAAATCTTATATATCATGCTACTTTACAACATTAATGGAACTAATTTTTTTTTAAGAAAAAAAATCTATTTTCATTTTTTTTACCCCACAGTTACTTTTTTTTTTCTTATAAGGAGCTTTTTATTTTTTTTAATCATATCAAAAGAATTGGTATCTACTTTCATTATTTTAGGGTACACCTTTGAATCGGTCTATAAAAGAAATTCCCAATTTTTTTTCTGACAATTTTTTATTTTCAAACTGAAAATTTTTTTTGTTATTTTTAGTTTATGTATAGTTCTATCTATCTATAGAATTATTTGGACTCTTATAAATAAAAAAAAGTAGTCACTCATTATTTAAAATGATAGTACAATAGTGTTAAAATTAAACTTAGTTTAATAATCTACATCTATACAATGGACTTGTTTATTTTCATCATCACTACAAAATGCTTACAAAGTTATTTGAAAAAGCAAAGTTAAAGGGAAAAAAATTTCTTAATTAATTATAATGTAATAAAAAAAAGAAAAAATACAAAAATTAGTGATCATAATAAAGCATACAAGTTACTCTACCAAACATTTTATAATTGACAAAAGTAGAATACTAAATAATAGAATTATTATAAAATTCTAGAGACATTAGTGTTATGGATTTCATAGAATTATAGAGATCTAGCTAGTAAGTAAAATACAAAAATATATTTATATATAATCTTAATCTAATTAGGATGTAGGGTATTATTCCATATCCTAATCGATCATCCAAATCTCTTGCTACAAAGCCTTCTTCAGCCTTTGCCAATTCTTTTTTTGTTGTTTCAAGATTAGCATCTATAGCAATTACCTCTGCTTTTGCTTTCAGGGTCTTGGCTTTTTCTTCTAAATCAACCACATTAGCCTTAGGGCGTGTGTGGTTGGGGGAATTATAAATAATTCCTAGGAATTTTAAGATGAGAATATCATATTTTCATGTTTGGTTCAAAATTTGAAAAGCTATTCCTAAACAAGTTTGATTCCAGAGAATCAAAATACCATCATTTCAATTCCCACCTTCTCCCTAGGTATATTTGATTCCCATGAGAATGGAATCTTAGTAACAAAGTAATACTTGAACTACACACCCCCTTAAGCTTTTTTACCTTGGCTGCATTCTTAAAATAGCTCAAAGCAGATTTAACATGTGACTCCAACCAACTCAAATCATCAAATCTAATCTCAACTTCTTCCCATAAATCTTGTAACTCCATATAAGCATGATCACTCTTCATGTCCTTTACTTTCTTAGTCTTTAGAAAATGCAAGAGTAATGTTGTGAATGAAAGTTGATTGAACCTTTGGCTCCTTTTTCTCTTTCTATGGCTTTCAATAAGAGAAGGGTTGATGTGCGGAAAACGATCCGACACAAAACTCACCGGCAAATGCACCGGGTCGCATCAAGTAATAAAAACTCATGGGAGTGAGGTCGATCCCACAGGGATTGAAGGATTGAGCAATTTTAGTTTAGTGGTTGATTTAGTCAAGCGAATCAAGATTTGGTTGAGAGATTTGTGATTTGCAGAATTTAAATTGCATGGAAAATAAAGGGAATGGGTAAATTGCATTGAATTTAAAGAGAACTGAAATTTAAAGTGCTGAATCTTAAAGAACAAGAAATTAAATGGCAGAAACTTAGAACGTAAGAAATGTAAATTGCAGAATCTTAAAGTGCAAGAAATGTAAATGGCTTGAATTGTAAAGGGAATTGGGAGTTGGATTTGCAGAAATTAAACAAGGAAAAGTAAAATTGCAACAAGCATAAGAGTGGAAGATGAATTGGATTGAATCGGATCTTGAAACAGAAATGTAAATGAGCTTGAAAGCAGTAAACAGAGAATGTAAAATGATAATTCAGATCTCAGGACCCAAGAGACTAGATAACCAAGTCTAGATCTCAATGCCTTCCTAGATCCAACAAGAACAATTGCAAAGGAATTGTAAATTGTAAATTACAGAGAAAGTAGAAGACAGAAGCAATTAACCAAAATGGAAATTCAAATATGCAGTAAAATGAAACAGAGAGATCTCAGGATGAGATTGAAACAGATTTTCTTCAATTCTCCAACCCAAGATCCAAGACAAGAAAAGTAAGGAGTGCTGGGCAAGAACAAGGAAGAAGAGAGATCAATTCTCCTCCCAAATTCCCTTGAATTCAAACAACAATGCCAAAAAATGTAAAGTGAGCTCTCTACTAAGTGTACTCATCAAAACCGAAAAGAAAGGCTCTCCAAAAACTTAAATCCTATGCTATTTATACACTTTCTTCAAATGGTCTTCAAGCCTTCACTTGTCCCCAAGCCAAGAAACGAATTATGCTCAGAGGTTCTTTCAATTAAGACGGATTGAAGAACAACTTGTAAAGTCCTGTGAGTGAAGTGATTAAGTAACAGTGGGGTGAACTCTAAATCATATGCTCATGCAAGGGCTTCAGTGCTCACTAGTCCTCACATATTGGGAGTCTTAGATCTTAGGATTTTCATCCAAATGGTATCATGGAGATCTCTTTATATGTAATCACCTTGAAGCAGCTTATAGTTTCTTTGCTTTGGCCTTGACTCTAAGTGTCATGTCTCAAAGCGGCTCTTTAGATAAGCTTTCAACCAATACTCCTAAACCAGTTGGTTTTAAGGTATTAGGTGTTAAAGCACCTCTAAGGATTTACTTGCTCAAGCCTCTTTCTTTGACACAACTCAACCACAAGCATTTACTAGGCTAACAACTCTTTGAGTTTTGTTTCTTCTTTCTTTTTCTGGCTAGTAATTGATGCTCAGAGCCTTGGGCCATGTTCTTTATGTTTTTGTATTTTCTTTCTTTTCTTTTGTTTTGTTTGCTGCTTCTTGAATCAATAAATTTTTGAGAATCTCCACAATACTTCTTTGAACTTCATATCCTGCCTATGAGCTCCCATGCAAGTTTTCATAAGCATGCAACCTCAATACATAATCATACAACTAGAACCGCCACTTCTCCTAATCTTTTGCTTGCCTCAAAATTGTTTAATTCCTCAATCCTTCTTTTCAAAGAACTTTCATGTGATGCATTTTTTGAATATTGAGTGCAAACAAGTTTTGAAGAGAAAAATGTTGTGAATGATCAAGCATCTTGCTTATTGAATTTCAGAAAAAAAACTATACTAAACAGACAGATAATCAGGGAAACAAAACCACTCTCAATCATAGCAGTGTTTGTTGTAAGATAATCACTTAACAATACAACCTTTTGGCGTTCGCTTGCTTTACTCCTCATTACCATCATCACTGATCCACACATTCCTCTTTCATCTCTTTGGTTGATGATGCTTAATCTCTCCAAAAGTTTGTATGGTACTCTGCAGTGATATTGAAAGTTGCTTGTTCCTCAAGCACTTAGAAACAATGGTTAGTCTGCATGATTTATTTGTGGGCCTTTGAACTTACTTTGGTGTGAGAACACCAAACTTAGTACCTTGCCAATGGTTTTCATGCATCAAATTTAACCATGTGTGAAATTTTTTTCTTTTTTTTCTTCTTTTTTTTTTAAAAGCAATAAAACTGAAAACTAAGAAACAGCGAAATAGTTAACTAGTTCATCCAATATGCTTGAAGCTAGCAGTATGCAGAGAGTGAGAATGTGTTTAATGATGAAATTTTGGTGGAACACCAAACTTAGAATCCTTCATTCTCCCTTAGATTGTTTTGGTGTGCAACACCAAACTTAGCTTCTTGCAATATAGATAAAACTAATTAACCTTTTTATTGAAATAGTTATGAAAAGAAAACTACCTCAGGTTGGGTTGCCTCCCAACAAGCGCTTCTTTATTGTCATTAGCTTGACATCCTCCATTCTTTGATCATGGAGGTTGAAAATCTTGTTGCCTTTGATTTTCTCCTCTCACCATGGACTTCCTTCCGGTCTCCTCCATTTTTTTTTTGATGTACTTCTTCAGAAATTCCAGAAGTGGAAAACTCTCTCCTGGTTCATGTCATACAACCAAAACAGCAAAGATACACAGAGCACTCTGTAGCTTGAGTGCAGTGAAAGTTAGTAGAGACAAAGTCTCAAACAGTTAGTGTGCAAGTTAGAAATTAACAAAAATAAAGAAAAAGTGCTTAATCTAAACCACCACCTTACTTAATCATTGTCAATCTAATCAATCTCCGGCAACGGCGCCAAAAACTTGATGTGCGGAAAACGATCCGACACAAAACTCACCGGCAAGTGCACCAGGTCGCATCAAGTAATAAAAACTCACGGGAGTGAGGTCGATCCCACAGGGATTGAAGGATTGAGCAATTTTATTTTAGTGGTTGATTTAGTCAAGCGAGAATCTTAAAGTGCAAGAAATGTAAATGGCTTGAATTGTAAAGGGAATTGGGAGTTGGATTTGCAGAAATTAAACAAGGAAAAGTAAAATTGCAACAAGCATAAGAGTGGAAGATGAATTGGATTGAATCGGATCTTGAAACAGAAATGTAAATGAGCTTGAAAGCAGTAAACAGAGAATGTAAAATGATGATTCAGATCTCAGGACCCAAGAGACTAGATAACCAAGTCTAGATCTCAATGCCTTCCTAGATCCAACAAGAACAATTGCAAAGGAATTGTAAATTGTAAATTGCAGAGAAAGTAGAAGACAGAAGCAATTAACCAAAATGGAAATTCAAATATGCAGTAAAATAAAACAGAGAGATCTCAGGATGAGATTGAAACAGATTTCCTTCAATTCTCCAACCCAAGATCTAAGACAAGAAAAGTAAAGAGTGCTGGGCAAGAACAAGGAAGAAGAGAGATCAATTCTCCTCCCAAATTCCCTTGAATTCAAACAACAATGCCAAAAAATGTAAAGTGAGCTCTCTACTAAGTGTACTAATCAAAACCGAAAAGAAAGGCTCTCCAAAAACTTAAATCCTATGCTATTTATACACTTTCTTCAAATGGTCTTCAAGCCTTCAATTGGGCCTTTGCTCTTGATGGAATTGGGTTGATAGAGGCCTTGGTTGATTGCTCTTGGAGTTTGGAGAAGAACCGAAGTGAACCGGGTTTGGAATCATGTAAGCTTGAGTAAAAGTTTGAGTAAAAGTTTGAGGCAAACTTTTACTCAAACTTTTCATATCAGCCACCCCATTTTGCTGCTACCAACGTTTGAGCTAAAGTTTGGGGTCAAACTTTTGCTCAAACGTTGGCTCCCCCTTGCACACTCATGGCG
The DNA here is from genome assembly GCF_000816755.2 of Arachis ipaensis. NCBI lineage: Eukaryota > Viridiplantae > Streptophyta > Magnoliopsida > Fabales > Fabaceae > Arachis > Arachis ipaensis. Next base: position 7,230,382 of record NC_029793.2, on the reverse strand, counting down.
CCAACGTTTGCCAAAAAGTTTGAGGCAAACGTTGGGGCAAACTTTTGCTCTCCAGGGTGTTGATTTGTGATGCCAAAAGTTTGCCAAAAAGTTTGAGGCAAACTTTTGGTCAAGCTTTTTGCCCAAAAGTTTGCACAAAAGTTTGAGGCAAACTTTTGGTCAAGCTTTTTTGCTCCCTGGTTCGTTTTCACTTATTCCAAAAGTTTGAGCTAAAGTTTGAGGCAAACTTTTGCTCAAACTTTTTGTCCTCTCTTCCTCCTAGCCATTCCTTCTTGCTTCAACCTTTCTCCAAGCTTTCTTCACCTATCATTAATAAACCAAACACATCAAAGCTATGCTCAAAATCATGAGATATTCATTCTTTCATAATATGTGACAATTATAGCATAAAACCTCATGAAATTGCATTAATTCATCTATGGTTGATTAAATCAAAGGAAGCATGAAAATCTACCCAATTGGCTTGCTTATGGCTCAAGAAAGTGCATAAATCAATTGAAAATAAAAGAAAAAGGCTAGTAAAACTAGGCTAAAATGACTTGTCATAAAGGGTACTTTGAACATGATTTCTCTAGTAGTTGAACATAATCTTTCTTCGTTTTGCATAATCCCTTGAAACTTACTAACGTACTATCAAATGAAGCATTATTATCATTGAGATAAACTTCGGCAACAATGATGCATGTGTCGTTTACAAGAAACCCCTTTTCAGGGTGAAGAAATTTGTCGATATCCATGAACGATGAACAACCAATTGTAGCATTGCTATCGTTTAAGTTGACGGTAAAATCATCTGAAAAATTGACAGAACTAAATTTATACAAGATTTTTACACTTTCCGATAAACATGGCCTTAATAATATTAATACACTATATAAATAGTTATATGAAGAGATGAAAGCATGCAGGATGGAATGATGGATGGTTATGGATGATAATGTTCATATATATATACGTCTTAACTTTCGGAAATAATAGGGGGTTAATAATTTTACTATGAAAATAAAGAATTGATTAGTGTTAATTTAAATATAAGATAAAATAAAAAGAAAATTGTTGGTAACTAACTTACCATTTGTCATTGTTCTTGTCATTTTTTTTTATCATACTGATTAATTAAGGACAACTTGAAGCTTGAATGTTTGAATCGGAACCATTCATCAGGAAGATTAACAGAATCCAGAGCAGCCAAATAAATTGACAAACATGCACAATCGTCTTCCAGTTCGAGCTTAAATAAATCGTCCTCATACTTGTCCTTTTCTACGTTGTTGTCATCAAATTCTGGAAATATAACTATCCTCCTAAACATAATTCAAAAAAATTAAAACAACCCCAAAATTAACATATGTAGGAATTAATTCAATATTGCAAGCACCGTACCAGGGATGAGGACCAGCGAAGAATGTTTGAGAGTAGCGTTAGAGTAGTTGTTGACGGTCCATGTGAACTTCACAGTTGTGACCACCATTGCATTATTTTGAACCTCCATTTCGTTATGTTGAGAAGTAAGGGTGCCAATCTTATTTATATATGTGAGTGAAAGAATAGGAAAACAAAAGAAAAAATGAAGAAATTTTTATTGATCGATTGAATTACGAAGGTAAAACTAAATATATATAAAGCATTGTTAACGAAAGATAAAAGTAAAGATAAGATAAGATAAGAAGATTGATGGTTTCAGTGGCTAAGAGAAAGGGGGGTTGAATCTTAGCCCCCTTTTTGCTTGATAACCCTTGCTTGACTTAGAGGAGACTTTTCTGGTTTTTGCTCATCACTTTACACGAGACTTTTTCTTTTGTCTCGTCCCTAGTCACGAGACTTTTCTTTTTGTCTCGTCACTTGGCACGAGATACTTTTGGTTTTTGCTCCTGTGCAGTAGAAACAGAAATGTAGAAGAGGAGAGTAGAAGATTACACCCAGATATATCCTGGTTCAGCTGCTAAGTACAATGCAGCCTACATCCAGTCTCCATCACAAACATGATGGAATTTCACTATAATCAATCTGATTACAAACTGTAAAGTGCTAACCCAACTTACAAGGGGATTCCCACAGAATCATGAAACACAACATAGATGAACAAAGGAACTCTAAGACATCTATGGCTTTTTCTTTTAATTTTGCACTCTCTGCCTTTTTCCGCTCTATGGCTTTTTCATACAAACCTCACTGTTTGCCTTTTTCCATGAGACTCAAGACATGACAAAATTAAACAGAAAAATACAAAACAGAATACATTGAAGGAGAAGAGAAAACTGTTAGCTCAGGTAGCTCTGAGAATTCTGTGCCTTGCACTCTCAAATCTTACTCCTTGCTTCAAACAGTGGTTGTTCACCCTTATTATAGACGAGGGAAGCCTCCACTTATTGAAGCCAACAACCGAACCAACTTCTTCCTCCTTCAACAAACAGAACAGGTTCGGCCACATAGAGAGAGAAGAGATAACCATGCAAAACCCAACATGCAATTACCTCTAGTCCTTTCTTGATCATCACCCTTCATCAATCCGAGCTCTCCATCCTTGGCTTGCTCTCCAAGATGGATTTCTGGCCCTTGATGCTTCATGATGATGATGACTTCATCTGCTTCAATCTCTGCCTCAACCATCACTTCGCCACTCTAGCTACTTCCTGTGGTGGTTGAGCAGAATCAAAGACAAGCCATGCTTCAAGAATCTCCCTTGCTGGCCGAATCTTCATCTTCCTTTTTTGAGCTTGAAGAGCTCAAGATTACTTCACCAAATCTAACCATATTTGGTGAATATTTTAGTTACAGCTCATTTTTATTTTAGTATGTTTTCTTGCCATCATTAGCTTGATGGTCTTGATGCATGCAGCTTCTTCTTTTTCTTGGTAGATGAGCATAGCTTCCATTGTTTCCTGGATAATGACCGAAGAAGAAGAAGGAGATGAGAGAGAATAAACAACTTGGAAGAAAAAGCAATTCAATGTAATAAACCAATTAGTTGGTAAAAGTTGCTTTTACTTCCCTTAGAGTGGCGTGTAGCATTGATGCCTTCAATCAAATCAATGTCACATTCTCTCTCATGTTTTCAATGCATGTAATAACTTCATTTTAACAAAATTTGAATTCCACTAGAAGTGGATTCCGTTGGAAGCTAGAAGCCATATATTAGCTTTCTCTTCATCTTGGTTTCGGACCAAGTTTGGAAGCATTCATCAACAATAATATTGGGCTTTGTAGCATTGTAATTTAATCTGGCCCATTTAGTAACATTTGCTTTCCTGATGAATTTTTTTCGAATCATGCATTGAGCACATAAGAAAGCATTTATTTGGGCTTGCACCAATAATATTCATTCTGGCCCAATTAATAATTCAGCCTCATAGCATGAGAAACATATAGCAAGGCTTATTATTTGACACAATTGGGCTTAAACCAGAATTTCATTTTCGGCCCATCTCAAAATCTGCACAACAAAATTATTAATTAAGCAAATGTGAATTAAGATCAAATTAATAATTTTGTAATTAAATATTTCAACAATGTTTGTTCATCATCAAAATTAAATAGGAGTTTTCCAAACTCATCAATCTCCCCCTTGATGACAAACATTATTAAAATTAAAATGGAAAGAAATTTAAAGGTTGAGTAAAGAATACTCCCTTTGAATTTGAATTTTTCTCCCTTTCTAAATGTCACATAGCTCCCCCTTAATGTATGCTTATTTTACCAAGAAAAGCACTAACCTGTAACATTTTAATTAAGCTTCAAAAATAACATTATTTAGCATATTATGTGATGCTAAATGCTTGATTTATGAGCAGTTTTAAATTGATAATCAAAACTCATTTGATATCATAAACTGATTTACTGCTCAATCTTTTACACACACCAATCAACAAGAAAATTTATTCAAATATTTTTCTAAGTAAGATATCAGAGCATTATTATGATAAGAAAAATATTTGAAGCACATATAGTCAAAACATGGCAGTTTTTATGCTTTCCATAGTTTAAAGCAACTGCCAAAAAATTAAGCATATTAACCAAGATTAAACAGAGTTTTAATCATGCATATACATTCATCACGGTTAATTATCAACCATTCTTCATAAAACAAATGCATTGTCAAATCATTATTAAATAGTATCTGCAAACACAATGCAATTTCAATATTATCATCAAGCTATCATCAAGCACCAAATATAACAAGGGTGATCATGAATTTTCAACAAAAAATTTCATCCCTATTTTCTATTTTCTCCCCTGTTTTTCATATTTCAATTTTCAGCTTTTCTCTCCCTTTTGTCATCAAAGGGACATTATGTACCTGCAGCAAGAAAGCATTGGCAATATAACAAAATACTCATAAGATGCCAAATAAGTCAAAGTGTCAAGAAGCAGTGAGTATCAAGTCATGCTACTACAAAAGAAAGATTGAGCCTAATCATGCCAATATCAAATAACATAAAACAACGGTCATCAATTATCTGATAGATGAAAAGCAGAGTCCTCAGCGCCTTCTTCACTATTATCGCCAAGATCCTCCTTAAGAGTTGCTAACATCAGGCCGACCCTTTCTTTGCAATTTTTCCAAGCTTTCTCGCTCTCAGAGGCTTGCTTGCGAGCCTCTTTGTGAGATTGAATCATCATGCTGCCATGTTTGAGAATTCACCCAAAATTTCTTTGATGGATTTGACTGTTTTGGAAGACTCTGGCCGAGTCTCATGGTCACTGTCTGATGCCACAGATTTGCCCTCTTTGGTTCCCTTAGTCGCTCCTCCTCCTCGGATTGAGGATACTTTGTTCTCTACTGTCTCATTCAACAGATCAACTTTAAAGTATTCAAAAATTTTTGTTAAAAATATATCATAACGCAGGTTAGCCTTTTTGGTGCTTCTAACAGAATCCCACATATGCCTGATTATAATATAGCCAAAAGATATAGGAGTATAGGTAACCAAATCAAATAATATGAGACAGTCAGAAAATGTTATTCGGTTGTGTGAGCCGCTTTGGGGAGTCAAAATATAGGTGATGATATGAGTGCTATAAATGACCAAGCATGGCAACATTGATTGATGCTTGAGTGTTGGTCGAAACAATTTATCTAAATTAACTAACTGAATCTTCACTTTCATAAATGTTGCATTCCTTATTTCTTTTTGAAGCGCATTAGCGTTCCTCCTACAATTCCTCAAAATCATTAGAAATTGAATGAACATTTACAACTACTCAACAATCAACTAGTTTTTTTTTTTTTTTTCTTAATTAAGAAAAAGTGTTCAAGAACCCATTCAATATTTGCATTGATAGATTTGTATATCATGCAAGATGCAGATATGGGAAGGTGTTTAAGTCACACATATTTGGAAGTCCAACTATAATTTCAACAGATGCAGATGTGAATAAATTCATACTACAAAGTGATGCAAAGCTTTTTGTTCCTTCTTATCCAAAGTCTGTGACGGAGTTAATGGGAAAGTCTTCTATTTTGCTTGTCAATGGAAGCCTTCAAAGGAGAATACATGGACTCCTTGGATCTTTCTTCAAGTCTCACATTCTCAAGGCTCAGATTACTACAGATATGCATAACTATGTTCAAGAATCCATGGCAAATTGGACTGAGGAATCCCCCATTTACATACAAGATGAAACAAAAAAGGTTAGCTTTCATTTTTGTGATGGAATTTCAAGTGTGAATATGAGATGTGGCAATTTTTGGACTAAGTAAGATGTGTGATATGAGATTCATTTTTTTTAATTAAATTTATTTAATTTTAATATACTATTATTGTAAAAATATTTTATACATACATTCAAGTGTGCATAATTTTTGGATTGGAATTTCAAGTGTGAATAGTTAAGTCAACTGAATAAAGTTATAGTAAATTTTTGCATATTTTGATAATTAATTATATTTAGTTGGTGATATTTTATGTAGAATTTTAAATTTAAAAAATATTTTAAGATATTTATTTATAATTTATTTATTATTTTATTATTCCAGTTAAATTATAGTTAGGCTAGTTGAACTAATAAATTAATGAATTAGTGTCTAAAGAAATTCAATAATCGATTTGATGTTCAATGTTGTAAACTTTTATAAATAATAAATTTATCAACTTACAAATAAGAATGATTATTTGCTTTTTTTATTTTGAAATTTTAATAATTACTTAAAGTGATTATNAACTTGTGACGAGGATTTTAACCCAACCCAACATTTTGTGCATGTGTTCATATGTCTTTCGTCGGCAGGTCGGAATTTATGTTCAATTTTATGGTGACTTAAAAGAGAAGAGTTCCCAAAAGAGGACGTCACATAAAACGAAAGATGCTCATTCTCACTAATTTTTATGTATGTGGCATCATTTTCTATATACACAAGTTGGTTATGTATGTAAAGATGAAAGTTGTAAGAAAAAGTTAGTAATATGTAAAACTAATAATAATTTGAGTGTACTTGTCTTTTTTTTGGTCCTATTTATGTTAACAAAAAGAAATCTAGCTAGTTATCTTTATGGAATTATTGATAGTCATCATTTTTCAAACAAACATGTTTACAAGGTACAATTTTTTTTTTTGTCACCAGATTGCCTTTCAATTATTAGTGAAGGCATTGATTAATTTGGATCCAAGTGAAGAGATGGAGCTTATAAGGAAATATTTTCAAGAATTCATCTCTGGCATTATGTCTTTACCCATAAACCTACCAGGAACTCAACTTCATCAATCTTTACAAGTAAGCCCATCCATTTGTGGTTACTTTCACAAGTTATTACACATAATACTGTTTAATTTGTTA
>NC_029793.2:7222298-7223552 GCF_000816755.2 Arachis ipaensis | reverse complement strand
AGTGTCACATAACTTGAATTTCAAAGGAACTTAGGGTATGGTTTTTACAAATAAAAATGTATTATATATAATATCCTTTAATAATGTCAAAGAAAATCCGGGTAATAGTGATTCATTTTTGTCTTCAGGCAAAAAAGAAAATGGTGAAATTAGTGCTAAGAATAATCCAAGAAAGAAGAAACGGTGGCATCACCAAAGTTCCAAAGGATGTATTAGATGTGCTTCTTAATGATTCAATTGAGGAATTAACAGATGATTTGATAGCACATAACATTATAGATATGATGATTCCTGGAGAGGACTCAGTGCCACTTCTTATCACATTAGCTATCAAGTATTTATCTGAATATCCTGCTGCTTTGCAACAATTAACGGTATGACTCTTAATTAAATGACAACAAATCATAATTAGCATTGCTCAATTTAAATTAAAGTATACTCATCACTCATGATCATAATAGGCTATATATTAATTATTAGCTAAAAGTTAGTGTATTTCTTATTAAATATAAAATTAGAAAAAATGACTTAAAAAATAAAAATGTTATTCGTACACCAAAATCAGCCACTAAAATTAGTTACTAATGTATTTGTATATAAATACATGTGTGGTTTAATTTATGTTTAATGTGTATTTATATTCTAATATGTATTTTATACTATATCTGACTTTGACGGCTGCTTTTAGTATATACGTAGCATAGTCGTTAAAAAAATATTGTATAGATTCTTTTACTATACTAGTTTGTTAAAACACTTACTATAAAAAACAGTTTTCTGAATAATGACTTGGTATGATTTTCTTACGATTCTCAGGAGGAAAATATGAAGCTTAAGAAACAGAAATATCATCTTGGGGAGACCTTGTGTTGGAGCGATTACTTATCATTGCCATTTACTCAATTGGTAAGGCAAAAATGGCTACTCATAAAGAGAGAAAAAAAAAGAGTTTAATTATTACTCTATTAGTTTCTATAATTTTATTAAATTTTCAATTAGATCTTTTTAGTTTTTTCCAATTGGATCCCTACACTATTTTTTATTTTGTAATTTAGTTATTTTTATATCAAAAGTGTTAAAATTAACAAAATATTTTTTCTAAAATACATGCGGTCAAAGATATACTTAAATTTTTAATTATGAATACTTTCGTTTGCGAAAAAATATTCAATTAACTCTAAAATTTTTTACACTAACAATGACCTAATTATAAAATTAAAAGTAGTGTAGAGACTTAATTAAAAAAAAGTATAA